>NC_081421.1:62353431-62433431 GCF_949786415.1 Peromyscus eremicus
CTGACTCTCTGACTCTGTCTCTGACTCTGTCTCTCTCTCTCTCTCTCTCTCTCTCTCTCTCTCTCTGTCTCTCTCTCTCTCTCTCTCTCTCTCTCTCTCTCTCTCTCTCTCTCTCTCTCTGTCCTTTTTGGCTTTTTGAGAGATAGGCTCTTACATAGCTCATGCTGGCCTTGAACTTGTTACGGAGCTGATTATTCTGCCTCTGCCTCCTGAGTACTGGAACCACAGGCGTTCCTCCCTACAACTGGTTTCATGTAGTTCTTGATATGACATGGGACCAGAAGGCTGTTGGCAGAGGTCACATGTTGAGCGTGGGCTCTGCGGTCAGGCAGCACCATTTAACCCACATTACTAGCTATGAGCTGGGCTGGGAAATGGGGCTATCAATGGTACATACCTCATTTGGCTTAGTTATGGAAATTAAGACGACACTGTGTGTGGTCTTCATGGTTGTGTTCACGGTAAACATCCCCAGGTGTAAAGACTAAACGTTGGTGAATGAATGCATCCTAGGTGTTGAGCATGAGTAGTGTCAGTGCATGAATGTGGCCCAGGTGTGGCCCAGGTGTTGACATGAATGGTGTTGTGGAGTAAATGGAGCTCTTGGAACTTGGGAATGGAGATGGGATATTGGAGAGTTGGGGGTAGGCTGGCTCCAATAGACCCCCAACTCCCTTCAACTCTCTTCCTCTACAGGAGCTGGGCCAGGAAGAGCTCTTTGTGGCTGTGGAGATGCTCTCCGCTGTGGTTCTGATTAACCGTGCTCTGGAAACTAGAGATGCCTGTGCCTTCTGGGCCAATCTGGTGAACCCTGCTACTGGCTTGGCCCAGGTCGAAGAAGAAAATGCTCAACGGTGAGCCACATGTCAGAAGTGAAGGATAGCATGAGTGCAGCCGACACCGGACAGCAGCCTCTGTCCGGCACCCGCTCTGGTCCCAGCCCCTAGTCCTGTTCACAGCAGCCTCTGTCCGGCACCCGCTCTGGTCCCAGCCCCTAGTCTGTTCACAGCAGCCTTCTGTCCAGCACCCGCTCTGGTCCCAGCCCCTAGTCTGTTCACAGCAGCCTTTTGTCCAGCACCCGCTCTGGTCCCAGCCCCGACTCCTGTTCACAGCAGCCTTCTGTCCGGCACCCGCTCTGGTCCCAGCCCCGAGTCCTGTTCACAGTTACCTCTCCTGTGTTTCTTCCCCAGTGGGGGAGCACGTGGTCATCCCGTTTCCTCTCCACTTTTTCGGAGCAAATGTTTGAGTGCCTACACACTGCCAGATGCCATCCTAGGTGTTGAAAACAGTGACTAAACCAAATCCCTGCTCTTGGCAAGCATGCACACAAGCAGGAGTCATGATGAAAACAGGACGGAGTGGGGGAGGGGCAGTTTTCCTAGTCACATAATGTAGTGATAGATGGCTTTTGAGGGAGGTTCATATGGAGAAGGACCTAAGGAGCCTGAGTTATTCCCATGATGCTTGTCAGGACAGGAGAGTATCTTTGATGCACTCACAGGACATCAGGAAGAGCCTGGGAATAGCTCAGTGGTTGAGTGCTTGTGTGACATGTCTGAGGCTCTGGTTTAACTTCCCAAAGTTCCAAAAAACTAAAAACAAAGACTGCCAGGAAGCCAGAGTGGCCAAATGGAGTGCCGCAGGAAGGAAGTGGGCTAGCAGAGACCAGCCCATATCCTCAAGCATGGAAGGAAGCTATGGGGTGTTCAGCAATGAAGGAGCCCATCGGACCTGCTTACCAAGATCGTTCTGGCTGTGTGCTGAGACTCCACCACAGGGCCCGGGCCAAGGCAGAGCAGCAGAGATGCCTTTTAGGAGCGCTGCTAGACCCAAGGGGGAAGTAGCAGGCATGGGAAGAAGGCGGCAATGTGAATGTGTTCTGAAAGCAGAGGGAACAAGGGGGAGATGAGTCAACAGATGTTTATCCAGAAGGGACAGGCCGAAGCACAAAGATAGACGGAGGGGATGGGGATGTCTGGCATTCAGGGGGAGATCCTCAGCAGTCCCTAGGGCCTATGAGGAATGTAAGTATGCTTTAGGGATTCATTAGTGTAAGTCATGAAAGGCCTGGTGAATGGCTGAGATCTGGCATGAGGGCACAGAGGGAAGAGAGGACTGAAGCTTGAAGAACTCCATGCTCCACACAGGGGGCTCAGAACAGCCTGTAAAGGGAGAAGACACCCTGGAAATTATGGTGGCCTGGGGCAGAGCCTACTCAAAGCTTTCTCCACTTGTGGCTGCTCCCACACCACTCACATGGCTGCTCACATCACTCCTCTCCTCTGCTGCTAGTTACTTCGATGCCCTGGTGAGGGTGCAGCAGCTTCGAGGACTGGATAGAGCCTTCCTGAGCTGGAATGACCTGCAGGCCGCCGTGTGCCAGGTCAATGCACAGGTCCAGGAGGAAACAGAGCGTGAGTACCCCCCTCGGACAACCTTGCCCTCAGTCTTGAGTCTGGACTGCTGCTCATCTAGATGTCCTCCACAGAGGTCCTCGCCATCAGCCTCATCAATGAGGCTCTGGACCAGGGTTATCCTGAAAAAACTCTGTCTGCTCTGCTGCTTCCAGCAGCTGGCCTGGAAGACGTCAGCCTTCATGTGGCACCTCGGTATCATCTCCTCCTCGTGGCAGCCAAGAGGAAGAAAGCCAAGGTAAGGTTAGGGATAGATGGCTGGGTTAGACACTACAGCAAGGGGATCAGCCTCGGGCACTGCCCGGCATGCACTCTGAAACTGTTTCAGCCTCGTGGATACAGACTCTGAACCGGGTGAGGCACAGGCAGGATTTGACTGTTATAGGAAAGTGTGGACTTCATTCCAGGACAGTGTGGGAAAAGAGCAGGCCTAGAGGTCAGGTGACTGGAGTCCCCACTCTGATCCCCAGTGATCACCTGCTCTTGAGCAGTCCCTCAGTATCCCTGGGGTGTGTGTACTTATCCGTAAGACTCTACATGTTCTGCCCTTGTACCTTGTGCTGCAAATCCCGTGAGCTAACAGTGGAGCAGGGGATTCGAACTGACACACCCTGGGTTGTGTGGCAGCAGAATGAGGCTGAGACCTGGGGCCCTGTGCCAGATGACTGAGCTCGCATCCTGCAGTCTCACCCTGCAGCATCACGGAGCCTCCCTGTGCTGCCATCCCCCACCCCACCCCTGCAAACCTGTGACGGGAACGAGCTTCTCTCAAGGCTGTCGGGTTTGAGTAAGGAACCACGGCGGCGGGAGTGCTAGCTGGCATTTATTGGGTTTACACTCTGTGCCCGGTACTGCTTGATGTGCCTCACAGGTACTGATTCATGAGGCTGGAGAGCTGACTCGGTGGTTAAGAGTGCTTGATGCTGCTCCAGAGGCTCTGAGTTCAGTTCCCAACACCCACCTCAGGGGGCTCACAACCCCAGATACAGGGGATCTGAGGATCTGATCCCCTCTTCAGGACACTTCATTCACATGTACACACCTCCACACAGATATATACATATACACCTAACTAAAAATAAAGTTCTCTAAAAAAATGAATTCACAAGAAAAGTCCTAGGCACAATACCTGATAGCTCACACCTGCAGTGAGTCTGAGGTTGGCTTGGCCTACAGACCCTCTTAGAAAGAAAAGACAGGGCCGGGCAGTGGTGGCACACGCCTTTGATCCCAGCACTCGAGAGGCAGAGGCAGGCGGATCTGTGAGTTCGAGGCCAGCCTGGTCTACATAGTGAGTTCCAGGAAAGGCACCAAAGCTACACAGAGAAACCCTGTCTCGAAAAAAAAAAGAAAAGAAAAGAAAAGGAAAGAAAGAAAAGACAGGCAGGCAGGCACCTGACACACAGTGCTCCATACAGAGTCCATTTCTGAGGAGGAGAGGAGCGCATTGAGTTGGGTTGGGTTCAGACTGACCACAGCAAGCACAGGCTTCCTTGACCTGTGGACGCAGTCTTCCTACTACTTTTTGGTGACAAATGTGTAGCCAGGAGTCATAGAGTAAGAGCCGGGATCTGGCTAAGGCCTGTGAACTGAGGTAGAGGGAGGTGGGGAGGGCTGCAGGGTAGGTGTCCCCAGGCGTGCCGAGGCACAAGGCTAGCGATAGAGCTGTCAGAAGGGGACTGAGTACTGAGGGTACGAAAGCTGGAGAGAGCCCTGAGGCCACGCTGAGCCTGGCCTCATCTGAGCCATGCTCAGATTATGAAAGCAGGGTAAGAAAAGAGTGTAGCTAGAGTTTTCCTGCCTGGCCAACAGTCAGGACAAATCTCTCTCACCCGCCAGTCCCATAGCCGCTCAGACCCAACCAAGTAAACACAGAGACTTATATTGCTTACAAACTGTATGGCCGTGGCAGGCTTCTTGCTAACTGTTCTTATATCTTAAATTAATCCATTTCTATAAATCTATACCTTGCCACATGGCTCGTGGCTTACCGGCATCTTCACATGCGGCTTGTCATCATGGTGGCTGGCAGTGTCTCTCTACCCAGCTTCCTGTTCTCTCAATTCTCCTCTCTGTTAGTCCTGCCTATACTTCCTGCCTGGCCACTGGCCAATCAGTGATTTATTTATTGACCAATCAGCAACACATTTGACATACAGACCATCCCACAGCAAAAGAGCCTCTGAGCATGGGGTCATGACTCCACAGGGGAGGGAGAAGGGAGCCTTCCCAGCTGCTTCTGGTGTCTGCTCTACTTTAGTTCCCTGCTGGGCTTGTGGGAGCCTGGAGATACCCGTTTGGGATCTTGTGTTTTTTTCATCTTCATTTTCAATTTGCCAGGTGACAGGAGATCCTGAGGCTGTACTGTGGCTGGAGGAGATCCGCCAGGGAGTGGCCAGAGCCAATGAGGACACAAACACAGCCCAGAGAAGTAAACAGCCAGGCACCGGGAGGGTGGAGCCCCACCCCTGTCTCGCCTTAGCCATAGGAAGCGCCTTTGCTTGCTGTCTATTGCTGGATAACACTGTGGCTGAGAGCGCCCTGCAGGGGGCAAAGGGTTTATTCTTACAATTCCACACCCCAGTCCGACATCAAGGGAAGTCAGGGCAGGAATTCAAGATAGGAACCTGGAGGCAGGAACCAAAGCCGAGGGCGTGGAGGAGTGCTGCTTCCTGGCTTGCTCCTCATGGCTTGCTCAGTTTGTTGTTGTTGTTGGTTTTTTTTTTTTTTTTTTTTTTTTTTTTTTTTTTTTTTGTTTTTGTTTTTCAAGACAGGGTTTCTCTGTGTAGCTTTGAAGCCTGTCCTGGGACTCACTTGGTAGCCCAGGCTGGCCTCGAACTCACAGAGATCCGCCTGGCTCTGCCTGCCGAGTGCTGGGATTAAAGGCGTGCGCCACCACCGCCTGGCTCAGTTTGTTTTCTTATACACCCCAGGACCACCAGCCGCAGGTAGCACCATTCACCATGGATTTCCACATCAATCATTAATCAAGAAGATGCCCTACAGGCTTGCCCATAGGCCAATCCAGTGGGAGCATTTTCTCAATTAAGATTCCCTCTGCCCAGATATGTCTAGATTCATGGCAAGTTGACCAAAACCATTAAGCACAGGGGGGCAGGACAGAATTGGAGCAGGAGAGTTCTTTGACCACAGGGTAGATTTCCTGGCACACAGCTGGACAGGCGATACTCAAGAGTTTAGAACTTAGCTCCCACAGGAGCCCGTCCCTAACTGCCCCCTCTTCTCCTCACTGCTGCTTCCCAAGTACAGCTGCGCCACCCTTGACACTCCCCATGCCCTCCATCAGCCATGGCAGCTGTGTGTGTCTCCTGAATCCCACCCCATGGGACAGGACAGGGCTCGGCTCATGGGAGGGACCCCAGAGGACTGACTTTTTTCTCCTGATGCCCATCAGTAGCCCTGGGTGTGGCTGCCATCAATCAGGCCATCAAGGAGGGCAAGGCAGCCCAGACAGAGCGGGTGTTGAGGAACCCCAACGTGGCTCTCCGAGGGATAGTTCCCAACTGTGCTGACAGCTACCAGCAGGCCCTGGAAGAAGCCGTGGCGAAGAAGCGACGTCCCGGTAACGGCCCTGGCCCAACCTTCCTCTGCTGCCTCTCACTGCCGCCTCTGAGCCCTCTTGGCTTACTTGAGTTTCTACTCAGGGGACACAGCCTTCTGGGTCCAGCATGACATGAAGGATGGCACGGCCTACTACTTCCATCTGCAGACCTTCCAGGGGACTTGGGAGCATCCCCCCAGCTGCCACCTCAATGCCTCCCATCTAACCTGGGAGGAGATCCAGGTTGGCAGGGATTGTGCTTGGGGAGAGGCTTCTACACACAAAGGACTCCTATTGGTGAAATTATTAAGGCCACTCCGCGTAGTTAAAAGAGAGGTTTATTTTGTGGGGTAACTTACAAGTGAAGGGATAGGTAACAGGGTCTGGGAAAGGTGTGGCGCAGTCCAGCGGTGTTCTCTGGAGAACTCTGCTCGGTCTACCTCCAGCACCCAGGGTCCAGGCACGGCACATCCCGATCTCGGGTCTTTAGGGTCCTCTCTCGGCCCCGCCTTGTAGGCGTGACAGTTACCGAAGCCTCAATGGGGGTTGGAACTTCCGGATCAAAGCTGGAATGGCTACCCACTACAGACTCCTATCTCCACAGTCAGTCATCACCAAGGTCACCGCTGCCCATGACCGCCAGCTCCTCTGGAAGGCCAACGTTGGCTTTGTCATCCAGCTTCAGGCCCGCCTCCGGGGCTTCCTTGTCCGCCAGAAGTTTGCTGAGCGTTCCCACTTCCTCAGGACCTTGCTCCCAGCCATCATCAAGATTCAGGTGGCAGCCTTGGCTTTCCCCATGCCTGGGAAGATTGGAAATGCAGGGTGTCCACCCTCCTTCCCTTCCCCTGGGTGGGGTTGGGATGATTCTTGGACCTCTGAGCAATAGTGATTAAAGGTGTGGACTCTGTAGCCAGACCTCTGTGGTTAGAAGCCCAACTCCCTGACCTGTTAGCCATGTGGCCTCGTAAGCTGTTCTTTCTTTTTGTGCCTCAGTTTACTCCCTGCTCCCCCACCCCCCAAAAATGGGGATGGCAGTACCACGTTACAAGGTAGCGAGGACGATTTATAAGACAATGTCTAGAGTGTTTCTGTACAGAAAAGCAGGACACGAGAAACAGTTATTGGCATCATCGTCACCACTGGGGGAGAGTGAAGGGGGATTCGAACGCTTTCCCTGGGACAGGAGTTGTGAGGAGTCGTCCCTCTTCTGCTTGGCAGGCTCACTGGCGGGGTCATAGACAACGGAAGACTTACCAGCAGCGGCTGGAGTACTTTAAAGCAAACCTGGCTGCGATAGTCAAGGTAACGACCGTGGTCGGGATGGTTCCTTTCTCTTGAGGGGTCCTCAGAGCGCTTCCGTCTTCCCTTACCTCGCCCTGGACTTGATTGCCCTGGCGAGGGTCTGAGGGTGGGTCTCAGCCTGACATTCTGAACGTAGTGTCTTTTCTCTCAGATCCAGGCCTGGGCCCGAATGTGGGCAGCCCGGAGGCAATACCTCAGACGCCTTCGATACTTCCAGAAGAATGTGAGTGCTGCCCCCCTCCCACCTGTCTTTACTCACAGATCAGAGCAAAGTGACGAGGACAGCCACCCTGTTCTCTTGTGTCCATGGTAGGTTGACTCCGTTGTGAAGATCCAAGCATTTTTCCGAGCCAGGAAAGCCCGTGATGACTACAGGATGTTAGGTATGCTGGGGAGATGGAGACCTGGAGCCAGACAGGTCCGGGGGATCCCTTTGGGAGATGCAGGCAGGGGCAAGGCCAGCACAAGTTGTCAGAGGTGTGCAGAGCCCCCTCCTCCCAGTACCAGATAGTTTTTTCATAGGCAAGACTCCTCTAACCAGGTACTTTCTGAGCAGGCCTAGCATATCCATCCCCCTGTGGTGGGCTCTTTCCCCTCCCTGGGCTTCCAGCTGTGCTGTTTGCCTTGAACTCCCACCTCCTGGCCTCTGTAGCATAGACACACAGGCCTGGCAATCTTTCTGCTGGAGCAGTAGAGGGTCACCAGCTTCCTGCCCTCTGTTTTCCACAGTTGGGCACACATGTAAAGTCTTAAGGACGCGTGCGTGCGTGCGTGCGTGCGTGCGTGCGTGCGTGCGTGTGTGCAAGCCAGAGATTAATGTCAGGTGTCTTCCTCTATTGCTCTCCACTTTATCTTTTGAGACAGGGTCTCTCACTGACCCTGGAGCTTACTGATTGACTAGGCCTGATGGCCAGAAAGCACCCAGGATCCTCCTGTCTCCACCTCCCAGCCTGAGATTCCAGGTCCTTATGTGTGTGCAGCAAGAACTTTCCAGTACAGTCCTTTTCCCAGCCTAGTCCCTGTCCTGCAAGTCTGGAGTCCCAGCCTTGTGTGGGAATTAGCACACAGGTCCATCTCCATGTTCATCTCCTACTCTGGATTCCTGGAGCAGTGTCTCACTACTTAGCCCTCCTCTGGCCAGTGGCCTCTGGCAGTCAGCACAGGCTGCTCTCTTCCCTCCCACCATCTCCCCTGCTGTGACCCTGAGCTCACTGCTCTGCCTGTCCTTTATCTTCCTTCCTTCCCTTCGGTTCTTAGTGTTTCTGGGGGAAGTATTCTTCCAATGCCTCCTCCGACTTCCTCAGCCCCCAGAATCGGCCACTTCCTGTGTGGCTTGGTGGCTTCTGTGTTGAGGATTCCTTCCCATCAGAGACGCGGTCACCTGCCATCATTTCTGCAGCCATTTTAATCTACTAATCCCGAGTCTGAGCCGATTCTCGTTGGCTGATCTTGGTGTCCGTGGGGTTGAGGTCCTGCTCCTCGGTGCCGATTGGAGCGGGCTGTCCAGCTGAGCAGTTCTGCTTCTTGTCTCTTCCACTAACCCCTTGTGGCTCCCATTGCCTGAGGTCCAGCCACAGCACCCTCCAGCCCCTCCGCCTTCGATGCCCTGAACTCTCACACCTTGTCTTAGGCTCCTATGGCTATCATAAACACCATCACCAAAGGCAACTTGGGAGGAAAGGGTTTATTTCGGCTTACACTTCCATGCCACAGTCCAGCATTAAGAGAAGTCACGGTAGGAACTTGAGGCAGGAATCTGGAGGCGGGAACTAAAGCAGACGCCATGGAGGAAGGCTCCTTACTGGCTTGCTCCTCCTGGCTGGCTCACTTGGTTACTTATATACCCCAGGACCACCTGCCCAAGGATGGCCCTGCCCACAGTAGATGGGCACATCAGTCATTAATCAAGAAAATGCCCCACGGACTTCCCTACAGGCCAGTCTGATGGGGCCATTTTCTCAGTTGAGGTTCCTTCTTCCCAGATGGCTCTAGCTTGTGTCAAATTAACAAAAAGCAAGTGTGCCCTCATTGGGCCGTACTCCAGCCACAGGGCACTTTCGGCTTCTCCTGACCTCTGCTGTTGCCCTTTCTGGCCTCTCACCTGGTAGTGGGTGGGGCTGCACATAGTAGGTGGGGCTGTACATAGTAGGTGGGGCCACAGCCTCTGGCAGTGTTTCTTTGCTCTCCTGCAGGAGTGGGGTCCGCTTTTGTTTCCCCAAGCTCCCTCACACTTGCCCCTCTCAAAGCAACAGCCATCAACTGCCTAGATCCCTCACTTGATTCCCCCTAGCCACAGGGTCTAGATTTGTTCAGCCTCTAAATCTGACTGTTTCAGTCGTTACCAGCTGGGTAACCTAGGCCAAGTTACCTACCCTCTCTCTGCCTTTGGAAGTTCATCGGTAAGCTGGATACTACAGTGTCTGACCCATTGAAGTTTTTTTTAAAAACACTTAGGTTTGGGGCTGGAGAGATGGCTCAGTGATTAAGAGTACTAGCTGCTCTTCAAGAGAACCCAGGTCCGATTCCTAGCACCCACAACTGTCTGTAGCTCCAGTCCCAAGGGATCTGATGCCTTTTGGCTTTTGCATAGTACACAGACATATATGCAGGCAAAACACCCATACATATAAAATAAGATCAAAACAAAAACACTCAGACTCAGACCTGGTGGCACCTGCCTGTGAGCCAGCACTTGGGAAGCGGGGTGGGGGGGTTGTCCTAAGTTCAAGGCTAGCTGGGCTGCATAGCAATACTGCCTGAGAAGCACCAAACCAGCAACAAGACACAAGGAACCCTGTCTGTCTCAGTGAGCATTGCATGTGTTGTCTTGTTTCCATGAAGCTTAGCTCAGAGGCTTCTTTGGGGGGTTTTGTTTTTTCTGACCTCTCCATTAAAAAGTGACTGCCTTAGCTACCTATACCCTGTCCCAGCCGTGGACACTCCACACAAGTACTACATGAAGCTGGCAGGGCTGTGACTGACAGGTCAGGGGCATGAGGAGCAGGTCAGCCCAGCAGGAAGAGGAATGGGCAAGAGAGAATGAGGATGCCTTTGAAGAGCATGAAAAAAGTGCAGGGGGACCTGGTTTTGGTGGGGGACGTCACTGGGGAGGCCCACATGTGTGGTGCATGAGGGACAGAGAGGAACAGCTGTGTTGCTCCTAGGTGGGAGACAAGAGCCCAGAGATAGACCTGGCAGTTAGAAGAGGCTGGGATCGGGCACAGGGGATCCTCGTGGGGCAGGTGCTGGCGAAGAGGCTTTATGACACTCCCCTGATCCACGTCTCCCTTCCCGGCAGTGCACGCACGCCACCCTCCCCTCTGTGTGGTACGCAAGTTCGCCCACCTCTTGAACCAGAGTCAGGAGGACTTCTCAGCTGAAGCGGAGCTGCTGAAGCTCCAGGAAGAAGTGGTCAGGAAGATCCGGTCTAATCAGCAGCTGGAGCAGGACCTCAACCTCATGGACATCAAGATTGGCCTGCTGGTCAAGAACCGGATCACCCTGCAGGTAAGAGGCCCCCTGGGCCACCCCTTTCCCAATCCAGCTGCTCCTGAGAGAGCATCCTTACCATTCTTCAACTAATAATTCAGTCCTTTCCAAATATATCAGTTCCCACCTGGCTCAGGTCCCCATGACGGTGGTCCTCTGCCCTTGTGATCAGCCATTGGATGTGTGTGTAGTGCAGAGCCCATGGGAGAATGGGAATGACTGGATCTGCTGACTTCTATCGAAGGGGCTGTAGGTGATCAGTTAACCTTGAAGTCTGTTTCCTCTTTAGCTCGCTGGAATAAGGAGTTGCTATCACCGTCCCATCCCCCCGAGCCCCCCCCCCCCCCAGAATGCAGAGACAGATATGAAAGCTCTATAAATTACATTCAGATAAAGAGTAGCAGGCCAATGACGCTGTGGTATCTCCACCTCCAAGATTGTACATTAGTCAATAAGAAATAGTAGCAAAAAAACTAGACACAGTACCTCTGCCTGGGAACCCAGAGCTCTTTGAAGACTCACCCGTGAAAGCAGAGGTGCCAGATGGAGTTGTAGGGGCCCTCTCCTCTCATGAGCCCGGGTTCTGCCAGACTCTGAGTCTGGACCATATATCTCACGGTTGGTACCAGTCTGGACTGGTCGGTTTGCCCCTGCTCCCACACCCAGGAGGTGGCATCCCACTGCAAGAAGCTGACGAAGAAGAATAAGGAGCAACTGTCGGACCTGATGATCCTGGACAAGCAGAAGGGATTAAAGTCCCTGAGCAGAGAGAAACGGCAGAAGCTGGAAGCCTACCAGCACCTTTTCTACTTACTGCAGGTGAGCAGGACTCGCTGAGGAGGAGAGGCCTTGGTGGGGGAGCATTTGCCTTGTACACACAACATGGGAGCGGGGGGGGGGGGGGGGGGGGGGGACACGACCAAAAAACAATTTAAAAAGCCAAGAAGTCTCCATGACCTCCTGAGCTTGAGGCCTTCTCTTTACCCTTCTCCATGCCCTGGGTCGTGCCGTCCCCGGGGACAGAGCCTACCTCTCCCCATTTGTATGGACTACTTCCAGTGCCCTGGGAAGGCGCTATTTTCTCCATGTCAGGAAAACCTTTGTAACTGGTCTGATCGCTAGTTCTCCAAGAGCATTCCCAGCCCTCTGTCTCCCCGGTTGTTCGCAGACTCAGCCCATCTATCTGGCCAAGCTGATCTTTCAGATGCCTCAGAACAGAACCACCAAGTTCATGGAGGCTGTGATTTTCAGTCTGTACAACTATGCCTCCAACCGCCGGGAGGCATACCTTCTGCTCCAGCTGTTCAAGACAGCGCTCCAGGAGGAAATCAAGTAGGTTCTCCTGACTCAGGAGCAGGGGTGGGGATGCGGAGGGTGGATACATCAGAGATGGCAGCTGTGTACACCTTAGAATGGCATCAGAAGGCCATTCTTCTCCTCAGCTTATAGGAGGAATGTAGGACACCTCTGGAACAGCGTGGTGGGAGGGTGTGGGCTGGCCTAGCTGGACAACACCCAGACAGGTGTATCTAGTATCCCTTGGGGTGGATACTAGAGTAGGCTTGAAAAGACAAAACTCTGGAAAAGGAAAGACACTATGTCCTCCTTAAAGTAGGAGGCCAGTAACCTACTGCACCACAGGTCAAAGGTGGAACAGCCCCAGGATGTGGTGACAGGCAACCCGACCGTGGTGCGGCTGGTGGTGAGGTTCTACCGCAATGGGCGGGGACAGAGCGCTCTGCAGGAGATCCTGGGTAAGGTTGTCCAGGATGTGCTGGAAGACCGGGCAGTCAGCATCCACACAGATCCTGTCCACATCTATAAGAGCTGGATCAACCAGGGGGAGGCCCAGACCGGCCAGCGCAGGTGAGCCAGCAGCGGGGAGCACGTGCTTCGATCAGGTCACTGCAGATCGGTAGAGAAGCCTGGGTGTGTTTGAAGGTGACATGCAGAGGACTTATGCAGAGATGACACGGGCCTGCAGGAGATTTGGGTCCTCTCTCTCACCCCAGCTGCCAAGGATGAATTGATAGTAGCACCTGGGTATCTGCTTTTGAGTCTGACATGTCTCCCTGCACTTTTCCAGCTGCTCTGTGGCTCCTGAGTCCTCCCTCCCCACTGTGTATCCTCACTGCTGCAGTCCTCCCTCCATCCTCCCTCTGTATATCCTCACTGCTGCAGTCCTCCCTCCTCCCACTGTGTATCCTCACTGCTGCAGTCCTCCCTCCTCCCCCTGTGTATCCTCACTGCTGCAGTCCTCCCTCCTCCCACTGTGTATCCTCACTGCTGCAGTCCTCCCTCCTCCCACTGTGTATCCTCACTGCTGCAGTCCTCCCTCCTCCCACTGTGTATCCTCACTGCTGCAGTCCTCCCTCCTCCCCCTGTGTATCCTCACTGCTGCAGTCCTCCCTCCTCCCACTGTGTATCCTCACTGCTGCAGTCCTCCCTCCGTCCTCCCACTGTGTATCCTCACTGCTGCAGTCCTCCCTCCGTCCTCCCTCTGTGTATCCTCACTGCTGCAGTCCTCCCTCCTCCCACTGTGTATCCTCACTGCTGCAGTCCTCCCTCCGTCCTCCCTCTGTGTATCCTCACTGCTGCAGTCCTCCCTCCTCCCCCTGTGTATCCTCACTGCTGCAGTCCTCCCTCCTCCCCCTGTGTATCCTCACTGCTGCAGTCCTCCCCCAACCCCCCATCCCCCACCCTGTGTGTGCTCACCTCTGCAGTCCTCCAGGTTCTGCCCTTTCCTCTGGCCCTTCCTCTTGGTGCACGGGTGTGTCTCGAGCCTCGCTGGAGAAGAGCGTATAGTCAGAGAAGAGTTGATGGGGAAAGTCAGGGAAGGGAGGCAACAGAAGAGGACACCAGCTTTACCATCTCTCTCTGCCCACAGCTGTCTCCCCTATGATGTCACTCCTGAGCAGGCTTTGAGCCACGCTGAAGTCCAGAGACGGTTGGACATCTCCCTACGCAATCTCCTCGCCATGACTGACAAGTTCTTTGTCGCCATCAACTCATCTGTGGATCACATCCCGTAGGTGTCCCTGCCTCCCCCAGGGCTACCAGTTTGGAAGGGGAGAACAGACAAGTGACCTCTGAGGGGAGGGATAGCAAGGAGGAGACAGAGGTGCCGCTCGGGGTCAGATGTGTTGAAGCCCTTGCCAGCGAACTGAGCTGGGCGGGTCTGTGTGGCTGGTCACTGGTCAAAGAGAAACCCAAAATGGTGACAAGTACTATTGTCTGAGAACAAGTGAAGAAAAGACGGGGCTCTTTGGCCCACAAAGCCAAAAAAGGGTAATATTTCAGATTTAGATGCTAAAGTACTTCACAATTACAGTCCTCCCTCCCATGCTTGCTTTCTTTTCCTCTTTTTTTTTTTTTTTTAATTAGACGGGGTCTATCTACATAGCCCTGGCTGTCCTGGAACTTGCTCTGTAGTCCAAGCTCGCTCAAACTCACAGATCCACCTGCTTCAGCCCTCCCCAATGCTGGGATTAAAGGCCTGTGCCACCATGCCTGGCCCTTTTTAATTCTTTCTTCCTATCTTTTTTTTTTTTTTTTTTTTTTTTTTGAGGGGGTGGGGGGGCGACAGGGTTTCCTGTGTGAGACCAGGCTGGCCTCAAACTCAGAGATCCACCTACTTCTGCCTCCTGAGTGCTGGGACTAAAGGTGTGTGCCACCATCTCCTGGCAAGTCCTTTTTTATTGTAAAGATTTTTTTAAATGTGTTTGGGGTTTTGCATGCATGCATATCTGTGCACTGTGTTTGTGCCGGGTACCCTCAGAGACCAGAAAAGGACAACAGATCCCCCTGAGACTGGAGTCAGGTGGTTGTGAGCTGCCATGTGGGCAATGGGAATCTTTCTCTGTAAGAGCAGCCACTTATTAACCACTGATCCATCTCTTCAGCCCCCAGTTCTCCTCTTTCTTAAGAACTGGCCACTAACTTGGAGGTAGAGGCAGGGTGGTTGGAACTATAAACAAGCCTTATACTTCTCAGTTTGAGCCCAACCTAATGAGACCCTGTATCACAATAAACAAGCAAACAAAAATCATTGAATAAATGTTTTGTTGAAAAATATTTGAAGCCAGGTAGTGGTGGCATACGCCTTTAATTCCTACTCTCGGGAGACAGAGGTAGGTAGATCTCTGAGGTCAAGGCCAGCCTGGTCTATTGAGTGAGTACCAGGACAGCCAGAGCTACACAAAGAAACCCTGTCTCAAAACAAAAGAAACAAACAAACAAAAAACCTTGTCTAATGAAAATGTGAGCAGGTAGGTGTCCTCTAGATCCAGCATCCAGCCACCGGCCTCGGTTCTCAGCGCTGAGGGCAGCTGAGTACCAAAGGGGAAACAGCCCCCAACGCAGAGCGGGACTGAGGCTTGGTAACTGGGAGTAAGGAGAGATTGTCTGACGTCTAAGAAGGGAAGTACAGAACGAGTTATAAATCTGCTGGTAGCTGGTAGCGGAAACAGCTTTTAACAAGTCTGGTTAGCTTTGCGGTAGCAAACCCATCACAGGAGTGACAGAGAAGTTCAGCACGTTGGAACAACACTGCTACCTTTACAAAAACCTTGTAAGACAGAGCTCACTCTAGTCGTCCCAGCCAGGGGACAGATGTGCAGATGGGAAAGAAATGGCCGAGAGTGGATCTCTGGTAGGCAGGCAGGCAGGCCCTGCCCCAGGCCAGACACGCTACTCAGGACCTCCGGGAGCTGGCAGAGTTGGCTGCCTTGGAGGCTCCTGGGCCGTCAGGTACCCAAGAGACAGCATAACGTGCGTCTATAGAGAAGGTGAGAATACTATAAGCAGAGGTGGTCTGTGAGGAAGTGAGAGGGCCTCAGAGAAAAGGGTCCTGAGCTGGATGTGCTGGCACACAACTGTAGCAGAGGCGCTTGGAAGGCACAGGTTGAGATCCTGAGTGTGAGGCATGCATGTACTATACTACACGGCAAGACCCTGTCTCAGAAACAAGGAGTTGGAGGCAGGGAGAGCTTCAGGGGGCCAGCAGGGCCCTGTACCTGGTCTTGACACAAGGGTGGGGGAAGGGCAAAGGCCCAGGGCCGAGGACTGCAGCAGGGAGCACCAGGAAGAAGAGGCAATGTGTGGGCTCCGCCCTGGTGTGGCCGAGACAGGGAGAGAGGCAGCCAGGCTCTCTACCGTGAGTCCTGGGACAGGGACGAGAAGGGCCCCACATGCCTGTTTTGTTCCTGAGGTATGGGATGCGGTATATGGCCAAAGTCCTGAAGACAACCCTGGAGAAGAAGTTCCCCAGTGCCACGGAGAGCGAAGTCTATAAGGCAAGTGTTGTGTCTCCTCTACCACCTCCAAGACTCTCCTTTGCCCGATTTTCCGGTGATGCACAGACAGGCAGGATGACAAACTATGCTATAAACATCCAAAGAAAGAAATGGGGCTGGGCGGTGGTGGCGCACGCCTTTAATCCCAGCACTTGGGAGGCAGAGGCAGGCAGATCTCTGTGAGTTCGAGGCCAGCCTGGTCTACAGAGTGAGTTCCAAGACAGGCGTAAAACTACACAGAGAAACCCTGTCTCGAAAAACCAAAAAGAAAGAAAGAAGGAAAGAAATGGGTCCCGTCCTATAAACAGAGCCTGGCCTACCACTGTGGGCTGTGGAGCTATGGCTGTCGAGGTGGCTTCTAGAACTTTCTGGAAGGTTCTCCTCTGCACTCAGGTGGTTGGGAACCTCCTGTACTACCGCTTCCTGAACCCAGCTGTGGTAGCCCCTGACGCCTTCGACATTGTGGCCATGGCAGCAGGCAGCACGATGGCCGCCCCACAGCGCCATGCCCTAGGGGCCGTGGCTCAACTCCTTCAGCATGCTGCCGCTGGCAAGGTCTTCTCCGGGGAGAGCCAACACCTTCGAGTCCTGAACGGCTACCTGGAGGACATGCATCTCAAATTCAGGTCTCGGTCCTGGCACCCTGCCCCTCCCTGGTCCTCTCTCCACTCCTCATGGTTCACATCCTGCTCTCCTCTCTAGAGTCTGAGGAAGAAAAACCCAGAGGTACAGGGAATAGGGAGCCTGGGGGCAGCAGTAGGCCTCCCAGGGGACAGAGAAGACCACCCAAAGCTAGTTTGGATGGCACACTGAGACAGAGGGAGGACCAGATAAAATCAGGGCGGGGACTGCTGGCCTAGTCCTCTCTGACATACCCTCTCTCTGGGATAGGAAGTTCATCTACAGAGCCTGCCGGGTACCAGAGCCAGAGGAGCGCTTCGCCATAGATGAGTACTCAGATACGGTAGCTGTGGCCAAACCTGTGGTGTACATCACTGTCGGGGAGCTGATCAGCACACACAAGGTAAGGGGTCAGCACCGGAAGGCGAGGCTGACAGTCCGAGAAGATCCCTGACCCCCAGAGCCAGGCCTGGTTCAACCCTGCACCTCTTTCCTTCTACCATCCATAGCTCTTGCTGGAACACCAAGACCACCTGGCCCCGGATCACCAAGACCCTCTGCACCAGCTCCTGGAGGACCTCGGGGAGCCACCCACCACCTCTGACCTCGTCGGTGTGTGCCTTCTTGGCATGTGGAGCCAGCTAGGCCTTCAAGGATGGCTGTCAACAGGCAGCTCATCGTAGGGACCCCTCTGTCGTTCTCTGTGACTCTGATGGACACAGACACATGGCCTTGTGTGGACAGTGCACAGATACTGATGCTTGAGGAGACCAAACTATGACAATGACCAGTGCAGTCATACACAAGAGATGTGGAGGGGAGGGCCTCTGGGGTCCTGCTGGGTCTACATGTCCAGCTCTAGAGCTCTGGCAGTGGAAGGGCAGTGTCGGCAGGATGCCAGGACCTCTAAACGGCAAGGCCCAGCTGGCACCCAGGCTGAGATCATACGGAATCCCAGTAGGAGTAACTCAAGTCCTTCCACGAGTGTCAAGGTTGAGGGCATGGTGTGGCTCCATGGGACAGGGTGGGAGGGCTTCCTGAAAGATGTGTACAGAGGGCCTCTTCTGCTGTGACCTCCATCTTTGCGGGCCTGTCCCACTCATCCCTTACCCCATCTCAGGTGAGAACATAGCCACAGATGGGCAGGTGGATCTGAGCAGGCTCGAAGTGTCCCTGACCCTCGCCAACAAGTTCGAAGGGCTGGAGGCAGATACTGACCACACCAGCAACCAAAGCCTGCTTCTGAGGTGGGTGTGCGGCTCTCCCAGGGCTCAGTGTCCCTGCTGCCTATACGGTGGTCCCACTCAGAGACGGCCATCAGACCTTCTTATTGCCCTACCCACCCCCTGATCTGCTAAAAGTTCTCCCTGAAGCCTAGGTCACATTGGTCTCACTGAGAATAGCATCAGCTGTTCTTTGGCAACCTCTCAGCCTTTTCCTTGGAGTCCTAGCTGAAGGCACAGGGATGATCAGGATCCTGGAGCAGCAGGTGTTTCCAGATTCCACTGCTGCCCCGATGCTTGGGTTTATTTACCTTTGGAGTCAGGCTCTCCCATTGCAGCCTCCCGAGGCCTAGATTTGCTCTGTAGTCCAGGCTGACCTCAAACTCCAGGTAATTCTCCTGTCTTAGCTGAGATTAGAGACATGAGCCACCGTGCCTGGCTTGACCAAAGGCTTTTCAGGTTAGCGTTTCACCTTGGACACAGGCTACTCCAGGTGAGGAGGGGGCTCAGATAGAAGCCTCCTCTAAAGTCCACGACCCAGAGTCCACAGCCCGTGGGAGGTGGAACCAGGTGTCATGCCTGCCCTAATGATAGTCAAAAGAAAAGCTGAAATTTTTTTTCTCTAATTTACTTATTGTTGTGTGTGTGTGTGTATGTGCATGACTAGGGGGGCACATGTCATGACACATGTATGGAGTTCAGGACAGCTTTGTGGAATCAGTTCTTTTGAAAGATCTCCATCTTCACATGAGTTCCGGGGGCGGAACTCAGATCACCAGGCTTGCATAGCAAGGGCCTTTACCAACATCCATCTTACCAACCCAGGCCAGGAACTCACTCTTCACACTTCTGCAAAGCCAGTCAGGAAGGACCACACAGGGCTGGGCTGGTGGCCTGGGCCAGTTAGCAGCACCGGCACCGGCACCATCCCCCTGAGGCAGCTTCTCCACTCATTCACACACTGTCAGAGACAGAATGGCGGCTCCTGTTCCCTCAGCAAAGGTCTTAGAGTGGGTAACACAAGCGGAAAGCTACCCAGAGGAGGGGTCAGGTGCCTTGAGAATCAGTCATGGGGGCTAGCAGGAGGAGAATACTTGGGCTGGAGGATCAGCTTGAGGGAAGGTATTCTAGGGGATAGCACCTCCCCTGGAGCCTCTCACGCTTCAGCGTGGGCATCCCTAACAGCCCAGGGGCAGGATCCACTTCCCCTTAGTTCTTTGGCCACCATCTGGACCCTTCCTGAACCTCACCTTGTCCTCCCTTGTAGCACCAAACAGATGCTGGCTGACCTCATCCAGTTCCACCCTGGGGACTCCCTGGAGGAGATCCTGTCCTTCTCAGCTCCCAGAGAACAGGTGAGCAGCCGGGACAGCCCATAACCGCGAAGTCTTTAACCCTCCCTCTCCCCCAGCACTGCCCGTTCCCCCTCCACATGCTGGGGTTCGGATAGTGCTGAGGGGCAGTCTGTTCTGAGAACCACATAAAGGAATTGCTCTGGAAACAGGGCGTGTTGGAGGGTCTGGAGGCAAGAAAGGATGGCAGGTGGGTTCCTTGTTGGGTCTGGAATAAGGGCAAAGCCAGAAGTCCCCTAAGTAAAGGTGGCAATGGCATGTAGAAGCATGTCCCCAAACAGCTAGGCAAGCTCCACATACACCTCATGCCCATAGGATGCCACGATGGGTTTGGGAGGCTGTCAGCAGCCCGTGTCTCCTTGGTCTGTATGTGTCTTCTGGGGCCACCTGGGATCCACAAGGCACTTCCATGTGTCATCGTCTGTGTGTTCTCCACCTCCCGCCACCTCCAGAAGCTAGGCTGGGAAGGTGGCACCTTTTCTGACAGCACACAGGAGTGTGCACAGGACCCCCGAGCTCTGGGGTTTGTCCTGGTTTGCGGTAGGATGTAGGGCCTGGGACCTCCTCAGCATCTCTGCCTCCTCCCCAGGAAGAGGCCCATCATCGGCTGATGTGTTGGCGTCAGGCCTGTGACACCCAGAAACCAGAGTCGCTTCGACGACACCACTCGATGATGTCACACTCCCTCCTGCCACTGGCAGAGAAGCAGCGGCGTGTCCTGCGGAACCTGCGTCGGCTGCAGGGCCTGGGGCTGGTCAGGGCCAGTGACTGCTATCAGGGACTGGTGGATGAGCTGGCCAAGGTGATAACCCAGGCCAGGACTACATGTGGCCGGATGCAAAGCCACTGTGCTGGCATTACAAAGGCAGACTTTTCCCTGGTGGGTGCCAACCCCAAATTGCCACCAATGTGAGGAAGGCCCAGGGTTCTTTTTCAAGGAACGGTCCTAAGGTTAAGTGGGCAGATTTCCTCCAAGCTCTCTTCCACTAAAGCGCGGTAACCTTAGCCAGACGTAGTAGCGCACGCCTTTAATCCCAGCACTCGGGTTCCAGGACAGCCAGGGTTGCTACATAGAGAAACTCTGTCTCAAAAAAACAGCAACAAAAAGATACGGTAGCCCGGAAAGAAGTGCTGAGTTTGTGCCCTGGGTGTTAGGTGTGGTGTCCTTTTGTCTCTTAGGTAGAACAGCGTTCCGGTACTGGGAATGGAACACATGCTAGGCAGACACTCCACCCTAAGCCACTCCGGCCCCAGGCCCTCTTTCTGTTTTCTCAAACATCTTCACGGCGAGCTAGGGAGGTGTTCTGGGACTTAGGAGAGGCTGCTGACCTGCTTCCTCATCCCCATCTGCAGGACATCTTTAACCAGCGCAGGCACCGGCAGCGGCGGAAGGCAGAGATACTGAGACTCCGGGCCACACTGCAGGGCCTGGATGCAAAAACCACCTTCTGTGAGGAGCAGGGCGACTACTACAACCAGTACATCCAGGCCTGCCTCGACCACCTGGCCCCCAAAGCCAAGTAGGTGTTGTGAACCCCACCCTAGCCCCTGGCTCCCCCACCACCGCCTGTCCACCTTGGTCCTGCCGTCTCCCAACCCTGGCTAGGAATCACCCCCAATACAGCACTGCCTGCTGCTAACTCGGGCGTTGGTGGCTCCCTCCTCACCTTCCACAGCAGAGAGGCTCCTCGGGGCCTGGCATCTTCCCGCCAGCCACCAAGAGCTGGCAGCCAGTATTGAGTTTATCGGACAAACTGTCTGGGGTCCTCTTTTAAACAGGAGTTCTGGGAAGGGGAAGAAGCAGCCCTGTCTTCATTACACAGCCGCCCAGCTCCTGGAAAAGGGCGTCTTGGTGGAAATTGAAGATCTCCCTGTCTCTCAGTATGTGTCTTTGGGGGGCAGAAGGTCAGACCCTTCCTGTCTCCTGGGAGGGACAAGGCTGGGATGAAGCTCTGAGCAGGGCACCGGGTTGGAAGAAAGGTGGGGAGATGGGACATCTTCAAGCAGAGGCGGGGAGGGTCGTAGACGTGTTCTAGCACTGGGAAGGATGCCGGGAAAGCGTCCTGGAGGTGAGACCAGCTTGGGAGGGCCAGGCAAGTAAGAAGAGATTAATTAGGCTGGAGTCAAACTAGGAGAAGACAGAGAGCAGGCCCCAGCAATGGGGCACAAGGAGAAGCCAGGGCTGTCAGGGGCACACACGACCCAATGGGGGGCTCTGAAAAGAGGAGCCCTGTGTTGACTCCTGTTCCTGACAGCTTCAGGAACGTCATCTTTGACATTACCCCTGGAGATGAGGCGGGAAGGTTTGCCGTAAATGCCAAGTTCCTGGGTGTGGACATGGAGCAGTTTCAGCTCCACTACCAGGTGAGGCCCTTACAGCCCCTGCTGGGGCTAGGCCCGTGGGTGGGGGTCTGTAATCCCAGCACCTCAGAGGCTGAGGCAGAGGGATCAAACGTTCAAGAACCGGGGCTGGCCATGGCTCAGCTCATCATACCACTTACCTAAAAAGCCTGTGACTTGCCTTTTGATCCCTAAGGCCCACCCACGTGGTGGAGGTAGAGAACTGACTCCTGTGGGTTGTCCTCTGACCTCTGCACGTGTACTGTGGTGTGCGTGACCACATATGTGCACACACACACAAATATAATTAAGTAAGTAAATATAAAACAAAAAAAATTTTTTTCATTTCAAGGCCAAACTTAACCACAGAGTTCGAGAGCAACCTGGGGAATTTAGTGAGACATTGTTTCAAAACAAAAATTAAAGCTGGGATGGTGGTATACTCTTTTAATCCCAGTTCTGGGAAGCAGAGGCAGGTGAGTTCCAGGCCAGCCAGTACTACATGGTGAGAACCTGTCAAAAAAAAGACACAAGTGTAAGATTAAAATTAAAAAAGAGAAGCCGGGCGGCGGGTGGCGCACGCCTTTAATCCTAGCATGGCCGAGCCTTGAGGATCTCTGTGAGTTTGAGGCCAGCCTGGTCTACAAAGTGAGTTCCAGGACTGGCTCCAAAGCTACACGGAGAAACCCTGTCTCGGAAAAAAAACAAAAAGATAAAAATTAAATTAAAAAGAGAGCTGGGGATACATCTCAGTGGTAGAGTACTTGCTTAGCATGCATGAAGCCCTAGGTCAAATCCCAACACTGAAAAACAAAACACCCTCCCACTGCTGTGCCCTCCAGGCGTTAATTAGGGGACAGCTCTCTGCCTGCCTTGTTTAATCCCTAGCCACTCTGCAGTGTTTACCCGTTTTATAGGCTCTGAGGCTAAAAGGTTAAGAAGCTGACCTCAGTCCCAGCTAATGTTCAGGGAAGCAGTGATTTCGTTTTTATTTGAAATGCCTCGTGTAGCCTAGAGTGGCCTTCGCTAGCTGAGGGTGACCTTGGATTTATGACTGTCTTTATCTTGCTTCCTCCCAAATGCTACGATTACAGTGTGCACTACAGCACCTGACTTCTGGGGTACCAGGGCTTCACACGTTTTAGGCAAGTACTACTCCAGCTGAGCTACAGCCCCAAACCCGTATTTTTAAAAAATTGTTATTTTTACATGGGTTCTGGGAACCCAACTTAGGTCCTTGACAAGCACTTTGCCAACTGTATTATATCCGGCTCTATTTTCTGTTGCTGTTATCGGGGTGTTTGGGGGTGCATGTGTGGAGGTGTACTCACATGCACACGTGGAAAACAGATGTTGACATTTGGAGTCTTCCTCTACCATTTTTTTTTTTTTAAGAGGTGGGGTCCTGAACCTGGAACCTGCTAGGTCATTGTTTTGAGTACGTTGGCTAGCCAGTGAGCCTCTGGGGTCTGCCTGTCTCGGCCTTCCTGTGCCAGGGTTATATAGCACACACCTCCCCGGGTGCTGAAGATCCAAACTCAGGTCCTCACTCAGCATGCACTTTCTCTACTGAGCCACACCCTTAGCCCCCCCCCCCTTATTTTTTTAAAGTAATATTTGATGGATTTGTGGGTGGATGAGTACCTACACCTATTCGTGTGCAGAGTCCAAAAGAGGGATCGATCCCTTGCAGCTGGAGTTACAGGCACTTGTGGGACATGGGTGCTAGGATCTGAACTTTGCTCCTCACAGCTGAACAGAAAGTACTCTCAATTCCTGAGTCATCTTTTCAGTCCATATTTTGTTGTTTGTTTGTTTGTTTGTTGAGGTAGAATCCCCCTCTGTAGGTCAGGCTGGTCTTAAACTCAAGGCAACCTTTCTGTCTCAGCCTCCTGGCTTACAGGTTTGGGCCACCACATCCAGTGAATTTATCAGTGGTATTATCTTGTTATTTATTTATTTAGCTTTCTTGTTGGGGTGGGGGGTGAGACAGGGTTTCTCTGTGTAGTAGTCCTGGCTGTCCTGAATCTCGCTCTGTAGGCCAGGCTGGCCTCGAACTCACGGAGATCCACCTGCCTCTGCCTCCTGAGTGCTGGGACTAAAGGTGTGCGCCGCCATTGCTTGGCTCTAGCTTTATTTTTTTAAGATAGGGTTTCACTCTGTAGCTCAGGCTAGCTTCCCAAGTGCTAGAATTAAAGTCATATGCCACCATGCCCAGCCCTATTTATTGCTTGGCTTTTTTTTTTTTTTGTGTGTGTGTGTGTGTGTATATGTGTGTACACACTCATTCAGATGCCCAGAAGAGGGTGTTGGATCCCCTGGGACTAGAATTACAGATGGTTGTAAGCCACCTGGGTGTGGGTGCTGGGATCAAACCCAGAGTCTCTGCAGGAGCAGCCACTGCTCTTCACTACTGAGCCATCTGTCCAGACCTAGTTATTGTTTTCTCGCCTGTTTGCTTTCGAGAAAGGGTCCTGTTCTATGACCCAGGCTGGCCAGGGACTTGTCACTGCCCTCTTGCCTCGTTGTCCCAGGGGCTGGAGTTACAGGTGTGTGCCAGCACAACCTGATTCAGAGCAGTGATTTTCAGTACAGATCTCTGTTGTGTGCCTTGTGAACAAGAAACCTGGTTTCAAGTCCTGGCTCCCTTGGCCTGACATTTGGTCCAGTCACTGGGCCTGTTTTCCTCATTTGTAGAGTGGGCTTTCCACGCCCCGCTTCAGTGGCCGGTGCTCCTGGCAGCCCTTAGGCTTCACGACAAGTGTTTCATGGGCTGGCTGGGCCACTCCCAGAAGCTCATAAATTCCCCCCTCCCTGTCCCTTCCCTCCTAGGACCTCTTGCAGCTGCAGTATGAGGGGGTGGCTGTCATGAAGCTCTTTAACAAAGCCAAAGTCAATGTCAATCTTCTCATCTTCCTCCTCAACAAGAAGTTCCTTCGGAAGTGATGGCGGCCGTGGTGCTGCCCGGCCCGGCCTCTCAGCTGACAGGCTGCTGTGCCTTCACATTAACCTGCTGCGCTCCTGCAGACCAGGCTCAGGCCTGCTCGTGACTCACGGTTCTCCACCCTTCCTGCCCAAGAGGAATTGTCCTGCTTGGCTACAAACACTAGTGTTCCCACCCGGGTGAAGTGGGCCTTGCTTCCAGGTCCAGCTGTATGGCTTTTCCCACACATCTGGCCCCAGCTCTGTGAACCAGAAACCTGCACTCGTTCCTGGAAAGGCCTTCGAGGGGTCCTCCCAGTGTCTGCAAGTCCTTGCAGTGCTGCCGAACAGACTGTCTCCCTTCCTTTCCACAGACTGCCAAAGCCGGGGTCGGGCTGTCTGCCCTGCCTCCCGTTAATAAGCCCTGGGCACTGCGGTCCCCTGCAGCCCAGGGGCCCCCCACAACCTCTCCTCCTCACATCCCAGTGACGGGGGGGGGGGGGGGGGCGAGGGGGAAGCTGGTGTCTTTTATGGCAGCTGGATGCACACCTCAAATCTCATTCCTTCATTTATGGTCCATTTCTTACGTGTGTCAGTGGGGTATTTATTCTAGCCTGACTGTTGTGTAGCCTTAATCACGGTTTTAATTCTCACTTTTGAACTCAGAGTTCTCGTTTCCCCCTCTAAACTAATGTCCATTCCATTTTCCTCTCCCTTATATTCATGTCTCTCGGGGTTGGAGCAGGGAGTTGCAGGCTCCTGGCTGCAGGGAAGAGCTCATTGTCTCAGCTTCCTACAGGACAAAGGCATGCTTACCACCTTGTCGCCTCAGAGCCGGCTTCCAGGTGGTTCCCATAGATCTGCAGGCCTGCCTTGGCCACTCTCTGTCCACCCCACACTTTCCAGCTTCTTGCCCTTTCTGCCCTCTGAACTTCCTCTCAATAAAGCCAGCTGTTAACCCACATCTGTTAACCCCGTGTCATCTCCTGTGGTACAACCCTCAAGTTCTGGGGTGCAGTTTCAGAGAACTTGGGGATGCATCCCTCGGCAGCCTTCTACCTGCCCTGGGCACATGCTCATTATGCCTTGCCCGCCCAGGCTTGTACAAGTGGAGGATGTGGTATCTCTTTCTTCTCACCCCAGGGGACAGAGGAGGAAAAATGTTTAGGTTGACTCTGTCTTCGTTGGCCACTCCAGCAGCTCAGGCTGAGGCGAGCCCAGTGCAGACTCCATCCACCCATTTACACAGCTCTCACTGGTGCCGGGCCTAAGCCTGGACATACCATCTGAGACACAAGTCCCCTTGTCATGCATGGAGAAAGCAACTCTGCTTTCAGGAAGCTGCTGGGGCCTGTGGGGGGAGGGGGCGACAGCACACACCTGCCTGACATTCCGCAGCATCTCTTGGGCCCCCACATTTTCCTGGCACAGCCTGCCTGCCTCTACTCCATTCCATTCTGTCACTCAGTATCTGTCTTGCCGTCACATTCAATCTCACTCAAAGCCTCTTCCCCCTTAACATGTCACAGTAAAAACTTCAAGTGCTGCCTTGCTCTGGGTGACAGTGACATATACCAGAATCCTAGTTTCTACGCATGCACAGTCATTAAAAAATCTCACACTCACCAAGTAGCTCTGCCGTTGTCCTGCTGCAGGACCAGTGCGCTCCTGTGCACACACACACACAGACACACACACACACACTCTGAGTCACGAGCTTAGCCACACATACCACATGGAGAAATGTCACCGTAGCTAAGCTGTAAAGGTCATCGCAGGACTCCATCGGTGCAGTCCTTTGCATCTGTCCCTGAGACATGTCACTCACCCCACACTCCTTCACCTGGTAACAATCCCAAATAAGCTCAAGTTAATCAATGTCCTTGCCAACTTCCAAGGCCCAATTTGAGATAGGGGGCTGAGCCTCTGGGTGGGAGTATCAGAAATTTAAATACAAAGTGCTAGCAAGCAGAAAAAGTATTCTAATCCAGGCATCTCAGCACGGGACAGTAGAGGCAGTATATTCAAAACCAGCCCTGGCTACACACCACGTTCAAGCCCCAGGGGCTAAGGACGTAACTCAGGGGGTGATTGTCTACTACACCTAAGGTCTTAGGCTGAATCCTCAGCACTGGTGGGGAAAGGGGGGTGACTTCAGTAGATGGTCCTGAGAAAAATTGGAAATTCACCTAAGAATGGCATTGAAGCCTAGGACCCTGTCTTATGCCATAGGCAGATACTGATTTTTGAGACAGTCTCACTGCCTAGCACAAGCTGGCCTTGAACTTGTGGTCTTCCTGCCTTAGCCGCCCCAGTGTTGGGGTGGGGAAATTCACTCAAAGAGGTTCATGAAATCTAAATAATAATAAAAAAAAAGAAACTATAGAACTCCAGAAGAAAACAGACTGGGCAAGGGTTCAGTAGGGAGCCTGCCTAGGAAGCTCAAAGCTCTGGGTTTGATTCCCTGCACTGCATGAAACCAGGTGGTGGTGGTGTGCACCTGCAATCCCAGCACTGAAGGCAGGAGAATCAAAAGTTTGTGTTAACTACATACCAAGTGCAAAGCTACCCTGATATACACGAGACCCTGACATGCGTGCACGTGCACAAACACACATACACAAACTTAAATTTTCCTTACTCTGGCATGACTTTTTTTTTTTTAGGAAATAAAGAGCAAAGCAGAGTAGGCAAGCTGGCTTTACCAGCCTGAGAAATGGCGCTTTGAAGGACATTTTCAAGATAACGAAAAGACATGTAGTGAGGCGCACTCATAAGCCCAGCCCTTGAGAAGCAGGAGGATTGCTCCTAGTGGGAGCTCAGTCAGCCAAGGCGGCAATAGTGAACTCCAGACCAGAGTGAGATGTGTCAAAAAGGGGAGCAGCACGCAAAACAAAAACACCCCCAAAGAGCATCGGGCAAGGAAGGAGGTGCCTTCTGAGATGTTCATCGGGAATCACCAAGCATGCGCAGCTCAAAACCATCATGAAGGGACAGATGGACACAGCATTTGTCTCTGTGCGTCCAGACTGCAAATAGCATGTGACCAGCACCCGACACTCCTATTCCTGTGCTCTCCCTGCTACAGTGTCCTGTTACCTCAAACTTATGAAAGGACACCAGTCCCTGCTGGGACGGCTAACACAGGGTAGTGAGGGTGTAGAGGAGCTACAATGTGTGCGTTGCTCCTGGGAGTCATGTTGGCAGCTCCTCAAAACATAGTAGAGTAGTCTAGCAAATCCACCCCAGAAAACTCAAGGCCAGGCATAGTAGCGCACGTTTTTAATGCCAGTACTCAGGAGACCGGGGCAGGCAGATCTTTGAGTTTGGGGTCAGCCTGGTCTAAAAAAGCGAGTTCCAGAACAGCCAGGGCTACACAGAGAAATCCTGTCTCCAAAAACTGAAACAAAGTATATGTTGAAAACAAGCTAGACACACCGGCTGCTCCTCTGGAGGAGCTGGGTCCAGTTCCCTTCCAGCACCCACATGGTGGCTCACAACCATCTGTAGCTCCAGTTCCAGATCTGGTGCCCTCTTCTGGCCTACACAGATACCAGGTACATAAATACATGCAAGCAAAACACTCAGACACGTAAAAACATATAAACCTTAAAAAAAAAGAACATTGAAAACATGTATTTTCAGGTATGTTTCAAAAGTCTTCCATAAGTATTCATGTCAGCATTATTTGTAATAACCACCATCTGGCAAATGGAAACTCAAGGTGGGCAGTCCACACAGCGGGGTATTGGCCATTAAAAGCAGCAGGGTCCTGAAATACAGACAAAGCTTAACAACAGACTGGCGCACATGCCTTTAATTCCAGCACTCAGGAGAAAGAGGCAGGCAAATCTTTGAGTTTGAGGTCAGCCTGGTCTACAGAGAGAATTCCAGGACAGTTCAGGCTACACAGAGATATCCGCCTCAAAAAAATTTTTTTTTCTTTTAATTAAAAAGTAAAGTGCTCACTTTGGCAGCACATATACTAAAATTGGAACGATACAGAGAAGATTAGCATGGCCCCTGTGGAAGGATGATACGAAAATTCGTGAAACATTCCATATGTAAAAAATACATAAAAATTAGCACCAAACGGTGGTGAGACATACCTTTAATCTCAGCACTCAGGAAGCAGAGGCAGACGGATCTCTGTGAGTTTGAGGCCAGCCTGGTCTACATGGTAAAACAGCCAGGACTACACATTGGGGCTCTGTCCTCCGCCCCCCAAATCCTTTTTTCTATATGTATTTATTTTTGTAGGGGGGCACGTGCATGCTATGGCGATCACTTGAAGGTTAAAGGACAACTTTCAGTTCTTCTCTCCCACGACGTGGATTCCGGGGATGCAACTTGGTGGCTAGGCTACCCACTGAGCCTTCTCCCCAGCTACCCAGTAAGACCCTCTCTCAAAAAATACAAAACAAAGATACCACAATCAAACCTATGTGAGTGCTTTTCTTAAATTCAGATGCATTATGCAGCATTTCCCAGAAATACTGGCCCTAGAAATAGGAAACCCTTTTATTCTTATATTTCCGTGTTCTGAGGCTTGCACATGTCTTCCTGCTCGCTAAGCAGGCCGTCTCCAGTTGAGCGGCCGTCCCCAGCCCCTCCAACCCAAAGGTACTTTCTTGTGTTTCACTTCAAACAAATGAGCTAGTACATATGCTGTCTCAGCATAGAGAACTCCAGCAATTCATACAAAAGTAAA
Organism: Peromyscus eremicus; assembly: GCF_949786415.1. Taxonomy (NCBI): domain Eukaryota; kingdom Metazoa; phylum Chordata; class Mammalia; order Rodentia; family Cricetidae; genus Peromyscus; species Peromyscus eremicus. The sequence goes on from NC_081421.1 coordinate 62,382,662, forward strand.
GTTCAATCTCCCCGCCCCCATCTTCCTCACAGGTGACACTGTGGGCAGCCTGGGACAAACCTTTCAAGGCCTTCCTTCCACACGCTTGCCTTCATGTGCATGCTCAGATCATGGCTAACTGTAGCTCCCAAATGACTGTATTTTCTCTTTCACCTGCTCATACCTTCTGCTTGAGGCAGTGGCTCTGGCCTCCACTTGAGAAGCTAGACAGCCTAGTACCCCCTATTTTACCTTAGCTACTGTAGGACCTGGTAATGCTGTGTCCCCCAAGGCCAGTCATTGCTATGGTTTAGATCTGGTCTGCATCCTCCTAGGGTTTCTGTGCCCCAATTTAATCTCCGCTGTGTGGTGTTAAAAGGGTGGACACTGGACTGGAAGCATAGCTCAGTGATAGGAAGAATGTGAGGCTCTGGGTTCAATCCAAGGCCCCCAAAAGAAACAGAGAAGAGGGCAAACTTTACAATGGCCGTGGGATTTGGGAAGTGACTAGGATTAGAGAGGGACACTTGAGTGGAGCCCCATGAGTGACTTTCCAGGAGATACAAATGCAAAATTCCTATTATTGCCATCTGATGCCCCGGGCTATGTTGGGACATCCCTAGCAAGAAGACCACCATGAAATGTGGCCAAGATGTCCAAAACTGTGAGCTGAAAACCAACAGGGCTGTTATTGTTTACAAATTATAATTCTGTGGTATTGTGTCATCATTTTGTTTGTATTTTTGACAAGTTCTCACTATGAAGATCAAGCTGGCCTGAAACTCACTGTGCCCCTTGCCTTGGCCTCCTCCCTAGTGCTGGGCTTACAGGAGTGAGTCACTATGTCCCGTTGATATTGTGTTATTAGCAACAGAAAACAGGCTGATGCCATCATCAAAAGCAACAGCGAGGAGCTAGAGAACGTTAAGAATGCTAGAGCGTTCTAAATTAAATCTTCTCTTTAAAAATGTGTTTAGTGCCGGCCACAGTGGCACAAGCCTCTAATCCCAGCACCCGGGAGGCAGAGGCTGGTGAGCCTCTGTGAGTTCGAGGCCAGCCTGGGCTACAGAGTGAGTTCCAGGACAGCCAGGGCTACACTTGAAAAAACAAAAACAAACAAACAAACAATAACAAAAATGCTAAAAGTTAAGAACTCCGACTGCTCTTGCAGAGGACCAGGACTCAATTTCCAGCACCCCCGGGGCCGCTCACAACCAGAAGAGCCACTTCTGGCCCCTGAGGGCACTGCATGCACATGTTGCACATACATACATACATGCAGGAAAAACACCCATGCACATAAAATAAAAAATTTTGGCCGGGCGACGGTGATGCACGCCTTTAATCCCAGCACTTGGGGGGGGGGGGGGCAGAGCCAGGTGAATCTCTGTGAGTTCGAGTCCAGCCTGGTCTACAAAGTGAGATCCAGGACAGGCTCCAAAGCTACACAAAGAAACCCTGTCTCGAAAAACAAACAAACAAACAAAATTTAAATATTAAAGTAAAATTGAAGGCAGGACTGGTGATTGAGTCCTATAACTCTGGCTACTGACAAAAGCTGTTGGGACAAGAAGTCAGAAGCTCCAGGTCAGCCCGAAGTGTCACAAAACAAGGGTCTGGAGAGATGGCTCAGCTGTGAAGAGAACCGGTTGATCTTCCAGAGAACCCGGGTTGACTCCCAGCACCCACATGTCAGCCCACAACTCTCTGTAGCTCTAGCCTCAGGGGATCTGAGGCCATCTTCTGGACTCCTGGGCACAAGGCCCTCATGTGGTACACAGACATACTTGTGGACAAAACACCCATACACATAAAAATAATTAAAAAATATTTTGAGACAGGGTCTCTCTCTATAGCTCTGGCTGTCCTGGAACTTACTGTGCAGAACAAGCTAGCCTCAAACTCAGAGACCCACCTGCCTTTGCCTCCTGGGTTCTAGGGTAAAAGGCATGTGCCACTGTGCCCAGCACTGCATATATTTTTAAAGAGAAAATGAATTAACATAACACTGTGCTAGGCACAGAGCCTTTAATCCAGCATTTGGGAGGCAGACACAGACGAATCTGAGCTCAAGGCCAGTGTGGTCTACAGAGTGAGTTTCAGGACAGCTAGAATTACACAGAGAAACGCTATCTCAAAAAACAACAGACAAACAATAAAAACCTGCTGGACATCTATAGCTCAGTGGTCAAGCATTTGCTTAGCATACACAAGACTCAGGGTTCTATTCCCAGTGCCACACACACAAAGGAAAGAAAATCTCAATTAAGTAGGGAGAGAGATAGAAAGGGAAACGGGAGAGGGGGGATTGGAGAGGTAGAGGAAGAAGGTAGAGGGAAGGAGGGTAGAGAAAGGGAAGGGGGAGGCAGAGGAGAGGAGGAGAGAGGAGAGCTTGCCAATGTGGCCGCCTGTATGGGTCCCTCACTGCATGTGGTGAACCGCACAGGGTGGGACCAGGACGTCCTGGAGCTAATGGGGCTGTAGATTCCATCCTCTTCCTTCGAGAACTTTGGGTTTCTCTGAGTTTTCTCCGCATCTGCCTTAGAGGAGTAGGAGGGTTTGTTCTCACCCTCGCTCACCAGTGTCCACCTGCACCAGCTCGAGGTTAGCGTCCAGCCATCCTGGGTGCCTTTGCTCCAAACATGACCCCAGACTCTGCCCCTTGCCTACCACTGAGGAGGGTGTTTTGCTACAGTCCTGGCACTCTAACACATTTGCAGCCCCCTCTTGAATTTGGCTCTAGTGAGATGTCTTCTGCAGCGGCTACAAGCAGAAGCCCCGTCCATCGTTCCCAGACAACGGTGGGCATGCTGCTGCTTTGTTTACAATTGTTGTCACTTTTGCAGCCCTTTGTGAGGAACTCTCACATGATCATAGCACTAATGAAGCCGTGGCTCAGAGAGGGTCAATGATTCACCCATGTCACACAGCTAAAAATGATGCAGCAGGGACTGGATCCCAAAGGGGGCTGACCCAGCCTTCTCACCTAGCCATTTCTAAATCTGAGATCCTTATGTGCCCAGACTGGATTTGTGTGTGTGTGTGTGTGTGTGTGTGTGTGTGTGTGTGTGTGTGTGTGTGCATTCTTCATTTCTTCCTTCCTTCCTTCCTTTCTTTCTTTCTTTCTTTCTTTCTTTCTTTTTTTTTTTTTTTTTTAAGATTTATTATTTAGAGGCCAAAAAGATGGCTCAGCAGTTAAGAACTCTTGTTGCTCCTGCAGAGGACTTGGGTTTGGTTCCCACCACTTACATGGTGACTAACAACTGCCTGTAACTCCAGGGGTGGGAGATCAGATGCCTCTCCTGACCTCTGTGGACTTCTGCATGCATGGCATTCACGAAGGCATACACATATAGACATAAAATATTACTTTTAAATTAAATATATTTATTATTTGTGTATGTGCATGTGTATATGTCCTCAGTGTTGGAAGAAGGCATGGGATCCCTTGGAGCTGGAGTCCTAGGTGATTTTGACTCACCTGATGTCTTACTTTTCTTTTTTTAAGATTTATTTATTATGTATACAGCCTGCATAGATGCATACACACCAGAAGAGGGCGCCAGATCTCATTATAGGTGGTTGTGAGCCACCTCATGGCTGCTGGGAATTGAACTCGGGACCTCTGAAAGAGCAGCCAGTGCTCTTATCCTCTGAGCCATCTCTCCAGCCCCAATGACTTACTTTTCTATTGCTGTGAAGACACCACGACCAAGGAAACTTACAGGAGAAAGAGTTTATGGGGCTCACAGTTTCAGAGGGTAGAGTCCATGACCATCATGGCAGGCAGCATGGCAGCAGGCAGGCAGGCATGGTGCTGTGGCAGTAGCTGAGAGCTTACATCTTGATCCAGGCAGAGAGAGCTAACTGGGAATGATGTAGGCTTCCGAACCTCAAAGTCCACTCCCAGTGACACACCTCCTCCAACAAGGCCACACCTCCTATTCCTTCCCAAACAGTTCTACCAACGGGGAGGGGGGGGGGACACAAGCAGTCAAATATATGAACCTATAGGGACCATTATCATTCAAACCACCACATATGGCCTGGCTACTGAGAACTGAACTACTCCAGTCCTCTGGAAGAGCAGCACGCTTTCTGCCCCTATACTATTATTATTATTATTATTATTATTATTATTATTATTATTATCATTATTTTGGTGACACCTTCACCATGGTGCTTGTAAGGTCTTGTTCTAAGTATGCTTCAGTGTTGTGGGGTGTTTGTGTACTGTGTGAGGATGTATTGCTGGTGCAAGAAAAAGCAGAATGGCCAATACCTAGACAGGAGGTATAGCTGAGGCTTTTGGGGACAGAGAGGACTCTAGGAAGAGAAAGATGGAGAGGCAGAGCAAACAGGATGTGCAAGAGGAGAGGTAACAGCCACGAGCTATATGGCAGAGTGTAGATTAATAGAAATGGGTTAATTTAAGTTATAAGAACTAGTTAGAAACAAGCCTAAGCTGTAGGCTGAGCTTTTGTAATTCATAAGAAGTCTCCATGTCATTATTTGGGAGCTGGTTAAAGACTCGTTACACTTCAGTACTTCTCCACCAGCAGCTTGCCACTGTGATCGTGGAGTGCTGGCCCTCTTCCCAGGCAATGGTAAGATCCAAGCTGTTTTTTTCCTGATCCCTACCCTTTACTCTTGTCTGGGCACATGCAGTACTGAACTGCAATCCCACAGCTACTTTCTGAGTTTTGTTTTGTTTTTTGAGACAGGACCTCACTAGCTTTGGCCTCTCAACAGTCCTCCTGCTCCAGCCTTGGGAAAGCTGGGATCCTAGGCACAAGGGGCCATCTGGCCCCACAGCCTCTTGTTGCTGGGTGGACGTGAATTTACTCACTGGCCTCTGTGACCTTCCGGTTTCCTTGTCCGAGAAGCCTCCAAGCCTCGGTGAACAATGAGGTGGTATAAAGCAGGGTGGCTGGTACAGAGCAGGAATGGAAAGGAAAAAACACTTAGACCCATTTTGTCCCCAATTCTTTCTCTACATAAGAGGCTCTGTCACTGCCTCATGTGCCCTCAGCAATTAGCTCTGGCTTAGGTCTGGAACATGTGAGACCATGACTCCAGCTTCCATCTCCTCTTAGAAGATGGGGTCATGGGAGGTGGGGGCCATACCAGGATGAATGGCAGAGACTGGTAGCTAGCAGGTGCCCCATGGGGGAACTCATTGTCACAGTAAACCTGCTGAGGTGCCAGCCCACTGGGGATGCATACCCAGTACCCTTCGGGGTTCTCCCATACTTTGACCAGTGGATTCTAGCTGCTTGGTAAAAGCCTGTTGAAGAAAGACATTCTCATCAGGAGAGAAACTGAGGCAGTAAAAGACAGCAAGAGAATGGCACTGGCCCTGCTTCAACATGGAGAGACTTTGTGGCATAAATCCTGCTAAAGACACAGCCACTTGAGTGAAGGCGGGCGGGGAAGAGCACTCTGTCTTCCGTTGATTCCATGGGCCCTCCAGCCGATGGGCCCTGCCCATCTGGGCCACAGTGCGGCCTGCAAATAGGAGGTAGCACAGTAGCACAGCCTTCGATCCCAGGCCTCAAAGGCTGAGGTAGGAGGATCACAAATTCCAGGCCAGCCCCGGTGACAGGGTAAGACCCTGTCCCTTAGAACAGCAACAGAGCTGGCCACAGTCACGTGCATCTGTAATTCCAGTACTCGAAAGCCCGAGGCAGAAGGATAACTAGGAGTTCAAGGCAAGTCTGAGCTACAGAGTGAGAGAGATCCTATCTCAAAATAAGACCCCACCCCACCCCACCCCCTACACAGAGACTCGCAACTGAGAGGAGGCCTGGGCACAGTGCTGGAATTCCAGCACTCTTGGAGAGTAGGAGAATCAGAAGTTTAAGGTCATCCTCAGCTACCTATTGAGTTTGGTACCAGTCTTCACCACAGGAGACCCTAAGTAAGTAAGCTAGTAAAATAATAAGTAAACCAGGAAAGGTAGTGGTGTGGTAGGGAAGCTAGATTTGAAAAGCACCAGAGATTGCAATGTATGCTGTACTCCTCAGGGGACACATCCAGCTGCTTCCAGCCCCCACCAGCTTCTACCCCCTTTTCTGCAGGAGTCACCCTTTGGCCTTTAAACAGAACCCCTCCCCGCCTTTTCAACAAGCAAGCACTTCATCCTGGGCTACACTGAAGCCTAGGTCTGTGCTTAACCTCATAGTTCCTGTCCTAGCCTTACACAGCCCAGGCTCTCAGTCGTGTGGGTGTCTAAGGCACCACCTACCATCACCAAGCTAGAGAGGGCTCACACACTTCTTTCTCAATGCTTGATGAGCTGTAGTCATCCTTGCTCTGTAGCTATGGGGAGTCAGGAGAGAGCTATAAACTTGGCTCACCCAGCTCTTTGCAGTCTCCTTGCTCACCAACAGTGCCAGGACCCCTCCTATATGCCTTCTGTTGCTTGGTAACCATGCATCCTCCCCATCCTACAGCAGCACCCTGGAAACTCTAGTGGTGATGCTGTAGGGAGAGCCTTGCTGGACCCCGCAGGACCTGATGAGCTACTGGTAGTCGGTATGTGGAAACATGATCCAAAAGGGCCTCGGTGTGAATGGGGCTGCTTCACATCCAGGCCCCATACCACCTCTGGCGCTTAGCCTGTTTGGGCATGTTACCTCTGGTACTTTCACATCTTGGCCTGCATTTCTGGGTCTGTACCTGGGGACTCTTCTTCACTAGCTCAGGCTGCACTTCCGTCATTTTGGCTAGCTCTTGTCAACACACACACATTTCCAAGGCTTCACCTGTCAAGCATGTAGTAGCCAGCCCTCATACCACTTCCCACCAAGGACCACTGTAGCCAGCCCATGACATCTCAAAACGAGGACTACAGCTCCTGGGCCATCTTCCCACATCGCCCATGGTGGGAGAATCCCAGGAGGAAGACTCAGGAGCATTGTTTTCTCAGCCGGCAGTAGGCTCCCAGAGAAACCACACTGGCCTTAGGGCCAAGCAGACCAGGGCTGGGCCCTGACTAGAAAGAATTGCACCCTCACTCCCTTCCTTTATGTGGGCAGTCCTGGGGGCCTCAGTGTCTGTGCTGGCCAAAATCTCTCCACCCAGACCTTCCACCAACCTGTAGCAAGTACCCTCCAAAGGCATGGTGCTTGTCTAGATTCACCTGGCTGTCCTCTGCCATCCAGCCTTCCTGGGTCATTGATACTGGGTTTGACAATATTTTTTTTTGTGAGTTAAGGAGCTGGACAGAGCCGGGTGGTGGTGGCACATGTGCCTAGTGCCAGCACTCAGGAGGCAGAGGCAGGAGGATCTGGAGTTCGAGGCCACCCTGGTCTACAGAGCAAGTTCCACAACAGCCAGGGCTACATAGAGAAACCTTGTCTTGAAAAACCACTGCCTACCTTCCCCCTGCCAAGAAAAAAAAAAGCTGGACTGAGAGGTTAGCCCAGAGCCAGCTGAGACAAGACACTGGCCAGCTGAAGGGACGTTCAATGGGGTGGGGCAGTTAGCTCCCAGCAGGCTGGAGGGGTGAACTGTAGTGGGTAGCCTGCAGGTTGCCTTCTTCTAGCTGTGGAGGCCAGCAGATAGTAGACAGCAGGTACTTTTAGTCCCGGGCCAAGGGATCTCACCAAACCCCATTGCCTGATGCTGTTGCAACCTGGCGAGTTTCCCAGCTCTCCTGGGTCCCCAAGTAGAAGGGCTTAATTTAGCTCACTCCCCAACTTAGGTTTGAATAATTAAACAGAGTGGACAGAAATAGCAGCTGGACAGTGAAGATGGGTTATTTTGGGGTTTTCTGGAACACACTGCTCCTGGTGTCACCCAACCTCTATAGAGGGTGGAGCCAGCGCCGAGGCTGCTGGGAGATTCCTGTGGGGAAACCACCTCACTCTTTGGGCTCCATGGGCTGTTAGGGCTGCTCTGAGCCAGAGGAGAGTCTCAGCTCTCCTTGGGCCTCTTTTTCAAAGATGACTTGGTACCACTGCCTCCCGATCTCAGTTATTCCCAGGCAGGAAGTGCCCTCTGGTGTATGTCAGGCCTTCAGTCTTGGAAAGGGTGACAGAAACTGACAAGGAGCTCAGTGAGACAGGCTGGACAAGGACTAGGTGGTCTCTAACCACAAGAACCTGGAACCAGGTGACAGGAGGCTCTGTACCCTCACCACAGGGAGCGAAGGGTGTGTTGGGGGGAGCAGAGGTGGAGATAGGGGGGAAAGAATGGCAGCTGAGGGTAGGGGTGGGGGAGAGCAGGGGTGGGGCTTCAGAAGAGAACACCCAAGCTGAGTTAGTATCCAGCCAAGACGTTTCTGCCTGAGACATTGCATTATACATCTGTAATTACCCTCTACGCTGAAGTCAGATTGCAGATTCGGGCCATCCTGGGCTACAGAATGAGAATGAAGGCTGAGAGTCTCCTGGCAGGAAGAGGTACGGCCTCTCATGTTTCCCATGGCTAGCTGAGGCACCTTTTAGCTACAGAGCTGAACTTCAGCTCTTGAGAGTTAAAACCTGCCGTGATCATACTATCTTCTCCCTCGGGATAATTTCAGGGTGGGAATGGAGTTCAGACTTGGGAGACTCTAAAGTCATTAACTTTTTCTTTTTATTCATTTAACAAGGTGTGTATTGTTTTGTTTTAGATGGTGTCTCCTGTAGCATAGGCTGGCTTGGAGCGCACTCTTTATGCAGTCCGAGGATGACTGTCCTCGTCACTGTGATGTGGTGTCACTTTGGTGCTGTGACGAAACACCATGACCAAGGGAACTTATAGAAGAAAGCATTTAATTGGGGGCTTGCGTACAGTTTCAGATGGTGAGTCCATTATTAGCATAGCGGGGGTGTGGCAGCAGGCAGGCACGATGCAGGAGCAGTAGATCAGAGCTTACCTCCAGATCCACAGGATGGAGGCAGAAAGAGAGAGAGAGAGAGAGACTGGGTCTGGGCCTGGGGTGGGCTTTTGAAAGCTCAGTGCCACACCTCCTAATTCTTCCCACATAGTTCCACTAGCTGGGATCAGTCATTCAAACATATGAGCCTATAGAGGCATTCTTATTTTTTTTATAAAGATTTATTTTTATTTTATGTGCATTGGGGTTTTACCTGCATGTATGTCTGTATGAGGGTGCCAGATTCCCTGGAACTGGGATTACAGACAGTTGTAGGTGCTGGGACTTGAACTCAGGTCCTCTGGATGAGCAGCCAGTGAACTTAACCTCTGAGCCACCTCTCCATCCCAGAGCCATTCTTATTTAAACCACAATGACTGAATGCTTGATCCTTCCGGTGCTAGTATTTATTACAGGTGAGCACTACCACACTTGGTTTATGAGACATTGAACCCGGGCTTTGGGCATCTAGCCAAACACTCTGAAAACTAAGCTAACAAGAAATCTTTAGGTAGGTATGGTGGTGCACTCCTTTAATCCCAGCACTTAGGGGGCAGAGACAGGTGGATCTCTGTGAGTTCAATGCCAGCCTGGTCTACAGAGTGAGACCTTGCCTCAAAAAGCAGAAAGAAAAATAAGATTTATTTTTTATGACTTTTTTGTGTGTGTGCTGGGGAGGAAAGACAAGGGCCTCTCATCACAGGTCTCCAGCTCCTGGGTTTTTCCCCCAGATAAACCCAAACGTCTCGGGGAATCTAAAGGAAAAGCTTGGTTTAGGATTCACCCTTTTGAGCTGGGGCACGGAGCTCAGTGGTAGAATGTGGGCTGACTGTGTGTGAGGTCCCTAGGATCAAGCCCTAAGGGGGAGGACGAGTGAGGAGAATTAAAAGGGGGCCATGGGGCTCCGCTGTGAAGAGGGCTTACCGCCCAAATCGCCCAACCTAATGATTTCAAACCCGGGAACCCACAAGGTGAGAGGAGAGAACCAACTACGGCAGATTGTCCTCTGATCTCCACACTCGTACATACCACACACAGAGTAAAATAAAAAAGAAGAAAATATACTCCCTTATGCTGAGAAGTCTTTTTTAAAAAGTTTATTAGTACTGTACGTGTGCGAGGGGGCGGGGAGAAAATGACGTACGTGAAGGTCAGAGGCTAATTGGGGAAATGAATCTCGGGCTTGCACAGAAGCACCTTCATCCGCTGAGCCACTTCGCCGGCCTTATGCAGTCCTTCTCAAAGTCTCCCCTGCATTTCTTCCTGCTCCAACAGTTTCCCAACATTGCACTTCGCTTTTCCTTTCTCCGGTAACCTAACAGGCCCTGAGCGCCTGGCCCTTTAAGATTGCCTTCTTCCCCCCACGTGCTGTCTGGTTGGGCTGGCGATGCTGACGCACGATTGACGTCAATAGCAGCTGGTGGAGTTTGGGCACGAGGAGAGAAGTTGGGATGGGGGTTGGGGGGGGAGCGGAGCAAGGAGGCGATCATTTGCATTTAAAGGGGCCTCTGCCGAGTTAATCCGCGCTTTACAGAAACGTGTCCTGGGCAAACTTTCTGTCCTAGGCTGGAGATGGGGGCAAGAAAATGGCGAGGTACAACTAAGGCCCGTGACGGCGGGTTTGAGATGTCCTTCCGCGGAAAATGGGAAATAGTCCGTCGGTGCCCAAGCTGAGAGCACGTGACCCGGAGGGGGTGGAGGCAGGAGCTGGGGGGGAGACTACTGTCGGGCTGTGTTCGTCTGCCCCCACCCCCACATCCTGCCCACCCAACTGCAGCTGCCACCACATCCTGCCCAGCCGGGGGCAGGGAGCTCCTGTGGGGGTACACGGACCCGGGACCCGCTCTGGCACCTCTCTCTCTCAGCTCCAGGGGCCTCCGCTCTTATCCCCACGTCTGGTCCCAGACACCTTGACTCTCGGCGTAGGGCACTACTGTGTCACACGAACTTGACTCCGGCGGACTCGGCTATCCATCCCTCATCTCAACTCTACCCTGAAGTGGAGTCGTAGGCTACCACGATTGTCGATGCAGAAATGAGGTGTTGAGTAGAGTTTGCACAATCCTAACTCACACAGCTGCGCACATACATTTGCTGAGCGCGTTCCACGCCAGCTCTGCAAAGCTCTGCATCCCCGCAGGAACTCAGGAACTGGGGAGGAAAAGTGCCTTAGAAACCAAACCCAGCCAGCTAGTGCGTCCTGGGGAGACGGGGACAGAGGGCAGCGTCCCACCTTCGCGCTGAGAGTACCCACGCCCACCTGCTGAGGGTCCGGTTCGCCAGCGTGGTGGTAGATGCGGGGAGAGATGGGGGTGTGTGTGTGTCTTTGCTGCGATCATCCAAAAACTGGGAGAATGAGCTAGGTGGCTGAGTTGCGGGTGGAGGTGGGGACTGAGAACTGTCCAGATGGCGCAGGGGAAGGAAGGTGAGGAGGGCCTGCCAAGCAGCTCATCAGACTAGAAGGGACGGCAGGAGCACTTTTCCTAGGTTGGGGAAGGACTGCCAGGTGGAAGAGGGGTGCGGAGAGGGATGGGAACCTGCGGGAAAGACCTTTCCAAGCACAGGTGAATTAGAGAAGCCTGAGAAGGGGCGGGCAAAGGAGGGTTAAGTTTTGTTTGCCAGGGAGCCTTGTAAAGATGGCATTGTAGGTTGAGTTTAGACGGTATTCTTATCAGGACTTCGGTGGGCAGCTAAGTGTTCCAAGGGCCCACGGGGGATTTTACAGCAGCTTTGGGCTGGAAGGTGACTTTTCTTTAGAATAGATAGGTAGAAGCCGGCAGGATGGCTTAGCCAGTAAAGCGCTTGCCAAGCAGGCCTGGCAACGTGAGTTTGAGCCCCCAACCCATGGAAAGGTGGAAGAAGAGATCGACTCCACAGAATCGTCCCCTGACCTCTAAGCATGCACCATGGCACACTAACAAACACACACACACACACACACACACACACACACACACACACTAATTAATAAGAGATAGGTGCATAGCCAGAGATGGGAGAGGAAACGTGAGACACAGTCATTTGCCACCCAGAGGATTCTGGGATGGGAAGTCCAGGGGCCAGAAGAAAAGAATTCAGGAAGTCCAATTTTCATCCAGCCGCCAACACTACCTTGGCCCTTTTCGGTCCTCTGTGGAAATCAAGACCTCACGATTGTTACCTTTTCTCTTCTCTTCCAAGACGTTTTCAGACTCTGAATTTTGCCCCACTTGGAGTGTTACTGCCCCCTACTCTGGTCTCGTGTGAGCTGTCAAGTCACCATGTTAGCGTCCAGGGCCCCACCTCCCCGGAGCTCTTCCCTCTTCTTTCCCTTCTAGCTAGTCCTTTAATACCTTCCCCCAGGTGACTCACCTTCCTTCCTCATTCCTTTGTTAAGGACTCAACATTCCAGGTCTAGAATGCCCAGCCAACCAATCATAGCTCTGGAAGGCCCGCCTCAGATTGGAGATTGGCTGGGGTTGTGGTTGGCGGGAGGCTCACCCGGCCGATCTAGGAGAGGTTGGGGAGGGGGATTCTGGGAAAGAATTTCTCCTGGGCTTGGTGATGTTTTGAGGAACAATCTTCAAATAGAGTTGGGCCAGAGGGTTCTCTAGCTTGGATAGCCTCCAAGGTTGAGGCAGGTTGAAAACTCCTGAGGGCTTAGCTGTCCCGGGCCCATCCTGTTTTGTTTTCCTATGAGCTGGGACCCAACGGTCTGAAGGCTGTGTTCCCAGGCCTGTTCCTAAGAAGTCTTTTACAGCAGCCCTGGATCTCTCCAGTCTCAACATTCTGCTTTTCCCGACGTCGGAAACAGCCGGAAAATAAACACCCTGATGACTAAACGCTTTCTCCAGCTCGAGCCTGGGGAAGCACTAAAAATAGAGGCCACAGTGAGGGGAGGTTCCCCACTGGGAGGGCACTTTCCCACCCTGCTCCCACCACTGCTTCGAGCCGAACAAGGCTGCCTTCTCCAAGTGCTTGGGGAAGAACAGATGCCCTCCCTGAAGTACTGGGGGCAAACCAGCCTGCTCAAGAGTACTGGCATCTCTGCGCTGGGAGCCCCACCCCCCCATACTACTAGGGAAACTAAAGAGCAACATTTGGGGACCATGTGTGATACTGTATAAATCGGGCTTCTGGAAGGAGGGGCCAAGTAGAAGGGTTGGAAAGGGAGGCCAAGGGAATAGGAGCCTGCTAGCTTCCTGTTTAAGGAGGTACATGTACGTCTCCAAGCTCTTTGCAGAGCCGTCCTATTGAACTTCTCCCATGAGCCAGCCTTGTCTGGACCCATCCTGGCCTCAAGGGCTCTCATTTCCAGTTGAGCAGCCCGAGGGTCATTACAGAGGAACACGAGGCACTGTCCTAGTCTACGGGGAACTAAACTCACACCAGATTCACAAGTTAGATACTGTCCTTACCACCTTCATTTTACCCGAGAGGATGGAGAGTTAAGAAATGTGCTCTGCTCCTCATAAACAGTAGACGGATTTGAACCAAGACAGTCTGACTCCAAGATTGATGTTTCTAACCCACCACGTGTTGCCTTTCCTAGTCTTTCCTACCAAAACCCAGAACAAGGACTTTGTCTAGTAAACCTGCCCCTTAGCTTGTGAAGAACCTCTGTTCTACAAGGCTTTGAAGTCCAAGCCAGACTCATTTCCTCAAGCTCCAGGTAGAGCCAGCAGAGGACTTGGAAGTGACAGGATGCTGGACAGGAAGTCTGACGGGTCAGTGTTCAGAAGCAATGGTGCGCACAATCTTGTTGTGAAGCACTTAAAAATTCGCCACGCCCAGAAGCCGCCAGGGATTTTAAAAGGGTTTTGTTGTTGTTGTTGTTTGTTTTTCATAAGAGAGTGACTATTTCTTCTTGAAGACGAGGAGGCTCCTGGATGTTTCCTGTAAGGCAAGGGAGGTGGTGGTTGGGGTCCCGCCCCTTTAAATTGCCCCTTGCTAGTTAAGTGCGCTGGGGCCGCAGGCACTGAAGATTAGGTCACCCGAGAATTATGCACTGTTGCTTTAAATGTCTGGGCGTCAACCGAGCCGGCCAGGGGAAAGGAGGGGGCCTGTCACAGGTAGAGGGAGCAGCGGAGCTCCCCAGGTAACCCCAGCGAGGAGAGAACGCGATCTGGCTTCGGAGCTTTGTCACACAGTAAGTGGAGGAGCTGGGGCCTCCCAACACTCTAGTCTCCCCAGAACTTATCTACTTAGACCTCTGCCAACTCTGGGGCCGGGGTGCTGAGGTCTCCGCGGCCTCTGCTCCGTCCCGCAGGCGGAGGGATCCGGGCTCCACGCGCCGCGGTCGCGCGCCCCGGCCGGGGTGGGGCGCAGGCGAGGGCAGGGGGCGGGGCTGCGCCCAAGGCCGCCCTGCCAGGCCCCGCCCCCGCCCCGCAGGGCCCTCCCATTGGCCCCCCGCTTGTCCGTCACCCTCGTCTTCCCCCCTCCCATCCCGCAAGCTAGGCTGCGCGGTGCCTACGTCGGCCTCGAGTCTGGGGCTGGAGGAGTTGCCTTTAGAGCCCGAAAGGAGGAAGGAAGCAAAATATCAACAACCGTCGAGGCGGCTTGGGCGCTCGGCCGCGTCCCCGCCGCCCGCCGCCGCCGTCGCCCGCCCCCGCGCGCACCAGGGGGTCCGGGTCCTGCGGCGCCGCCCAGGCCGCGTGGACGCGGCGCCTTCGCTGTTCCCCGCCGGAGCTCCGGCTTCGCGCAGCCGAGGATACCGTGGGCCGGGCCGAGGCTCCCGGCGCCGTGACAACCCCGTTCCCCAGCGGGCTGGTGAGTCGCGACGCGCGCCGGCCCCTTTAAGAGCCCCTCCCCCACGCCGCGCGGCCGGGCGCAGGGTGGTCTGGAGTGCGAGGGGTGCCAGGGGTGCCAGGGCGCCCAGGCACGAGCGTCCCGGGCCGGGCGGGGCGGCGGCGGCGGCGGTGCCGGGGCGTCTGCTGTGACAGCCGCGCCTGGCACCCGAGCCCCCGCCGCCTGGCGCTCTGGCGGGCGCAACGCACGTGGCTCTGGCCGCGATCTCGTACCCGTGGGGCCCCCAGGTCGGGTGTGTCAGCGACGCTGGCTGCAGAACCCCTTGGCCAGGAGTTTGCCGCTGTTCGCATCTGACAGGACCTCTCGGGGCCTCCCTTGGTCGGTGCTGGCCGAGCTGGTGCGAGTAGGGTTCGAGTGTTGAGGCTGGCCCAAGGGACCACGATGCTCCCGGCTTCCCATGGCAGAGAGAGGGCAGCGAGGCCTCCTAGAGATGCCACCGAGCCCTTGGGGTTTCCAGTGGCCCTGGGCCACCCAGCTTGTCCCGAGTGCCAGCTCTGCCTGAGACGGACCGGCGCATTAGGGCCAGGCGAGGGGAGTACAGTGGGTGGATCCGGTACCCTGCCCTCCCCGTGTGAGTTCCCTCCGAGGCCTAGCTGCCTTGGCAGAGTGAGTGGCGGATCTTCCCCCTCCCCCTAGCCCTCAGTGGGTCTGATCTGCCTGCCCGCCTGTGGGAAGTTTGCCGTCTGGGACGTGACCTTGGGCTGCTCTGGCCGGATCTCGGAGGGGAGCCTACTGAGTGCACTTGGCCTTGGGAGCTGTCCACCTTCTGTTCCCCTCCCAGAGCTAGCGGAGGTATCCGCGGAGGGGGAGCATTGACGAGGTACCTGTCAGTGTTCCCAGACACCCAGCTTCTGGCCTCTGGCCACCGGCCACCAAGCCCCAGTGCTCAGCCTGGCTGTCCCAGCTCCCATGGCCTTGCCTGTGAATGAATTTCCTTCCTGCGTCTTCCAGGATGGGGGTGGGGTGGGATGATTGTGGGAGTGGCTGAGAACCTTGTTATGTGGGGTGGTTGGGGAATACAGGAGCTTCTGTAGAGCACTTTTCCCATTTACCCCAGAAACGGACACTGGGACCTTGGGATTCTTTGTTGTGATTCCTGTGCCCTTCACACGTATGCTGTGTGTGCTTGCTGCATGTACTTTTGTAAGAAGAGTCACTTGGAAGGCAGGAGCTTTCATTCATTCCTGTACCTACCAGAGTGGTCAAGCATTTTACCTGAGATCACACAGCAAATCTGTATCAGAGGTTAGTTTCCCCCTCTTTCCGCCACAGATTTCATGCAGGGAGAGACTCTTAAGATTAAGAATGAAGACATACAAGCCTTGCTCTTGCAGCCATTGGCCTACAGAAGCAGCAGGACCCAGTCAGAAAGTATGGGAAGCCTTGTGTTGGGGGATGGGCACAGGGCTTGTG
Organism: Peromyscus eremicus; assembly: GCF_949786415.1. Lineage (NCBI taxonomy): Eukaryota > Metazoa > Chordata > Mammalia > Rodentia > Cricetidae > Peromyscus > Peromyscus eremicus. The sequence continues at coordinate 62,398,707 of NC_081421.1, forward strand.
CTGCCTCTGCTAAGCCCAGTGCCTGGAACAGAGTGTGGGGGGGACTTGGACAGGAGGCAGGTGCAGATTGCCCATCCCCCTCTGTGTGGTGACACTGGGCTGGAGGACCCTGCTCCGGCCCTCTGGCTTCTAGTGCTCATAGGCTGGGCGATGTGACAGGCTGGCTGGCTGCCGTTATATAATCTCTCTCCAGCAGGTTTTTTTCTTTCTTCTCCTGGTCTTCCCGGGTGGTATGATGGGAAAGGTAGAGGAAATCTCCCAAGTTGGGAGCTGGACCCAGGGGATGGGGTTAGGCTCACTGAGTCCCCACTCTGACCCTGCTCTGGAAAGAGGCCTCTGCTGCAGCATCCTTTGCTCTTGTGTCCTTGGCCTGGACCTCTGCCCATCTTCCCAGCCTTGTCTTCCTTGCCTACTGAGCCCCTGTCCTCCATGGCTGGCCCTGGCCTGGCACCGGTCCTTGTTGGACATTTTGCCACCCACACTGGGTTTGAGTGGGTAGGCTGGCTTTTCTCTGTTGTGTCCACTTCTCTGCCCCCACCCCACCCTCGCCCAGACAGTGTGCAGGCAAGGGGGATACTGTGTGTCACACATAGAGTTCCCTGAGAGGGTTGATGATCCGAGGCAAGCCCAGAGCGCATTGGCAAGGGTCAGATGTAGGGCTGTGACTCTGTGGTGATTGGGCTCTTCCCACCCCTTGGGACCATGCCTGGGATTTGTAGGTTCTCTGAAGCCAGTTGGCCTGAGAAAATTATCTCCTTTACAGGGAAGCGGGAAGGAGGAATGGTCGCATGCAGCACAGCCTCCACACCAGTAATCACGGTGGCTTTTATGAGGTAGTCATGGGGCCAGAGTCCAGCCAACCCTCTCTGTCCTTCTGTCCCAGTTTGGTGACTTACTCATGGGGGAGAGGTGGCATTAGCTGCTAGGAGCTGTGTTATAGAGGCAGACATCTGGCTGGTTGTGGCTGACACTGCCCTCTACGCAGTTAAGGCTGGATAGAGCTTGGATATCAGAAAGAACTTCCCTGCGAAGCTAGGTTGGGGGAAAGATGGCTCTTAACTTGGCCAGGAAAAAGAGGGGAATCTCAGGCATTGTCCAGTGACTCTGCTAAAAAGGCTTTGACCTTTGGCCTAGTGGGGCTGGTGCTGTTTGGCTCCTAGAATATTTTCTCATCTCTCCCTGCCTAGGACAAAACATATTCTGAGGAGTTGTCCTGGAGCTGTGGGAAGACTGACCTCTGAGCCCCTTTCCCCAGAAAGCAGGCTGGGGGTCTCCTGCAGGCCCCGCTGCACCTGGCAGTCTGCAGCAGGTCATGGGACACACGCGGGAAGGTGTACAGCGCACCCTTGGGGGTGTGACACCCACAGAGCAGCTGTTGCGCTGCGGGGGTGGGGGCAGCAGTGGTAAAGATGATTAAAGGATTGGAGAGTGGGGGGTGGTGAGGGACGAGAGGCAGGAAGGCAAAAGCGCACAGAACCCAGAGAGCCTGGGCTGGAGCAGGGGTTGAGGTCAGAGCACAGATGGGCAGGCAGCGCCTGTCTGTGGAGAGCATGCGTTGTGAGTCAGGGAGCGCTGGCTGACTTCCACCCTCCCTTGCTGCTCTGTTCCCTGGCTAGCCTCTGCCCCCCACCCTGGCCTGAGCCCTTGGGTAAGTTGCCCCTCTCCCGCTCAGCCTCAGCCTTCCAGGTGTGCAGGAGCCTCCCTTTCAGTGGCATAGGCACCTGTGTGTCTGATGGTCCATGCTGATCTTTGTCCCCAGCTCCCATGAATGAGGCTACTGGGCTGCGTCTGGGGACAAATCCTTGGTTTAGGAGGTCCCCAAAGCTCTCCAGATCCACCTTTCCTTTGTGGAGGCCCAGCCCATGTGCCACCCCTACTCTGGGTGTCACTGGCAGAATTAGGCAGGGCTGCTAGTGTGGCGTGGATTGAGGGGGCTGACTGTGGCTGACAGCCCCTTCTGTGTAGGGCATTGGAGGGAGTGACCTGCTCCAAGCTCTGGCCTGTGGCAAACCACACCCAGGCGGGACCATATTTACTCATTTAAACTTACCCTCCCAGGAGGCCCTGAGCTCTAGGCTTGGTCACTGACCTTGGCGTGGTGCCCCTGGCTGTTCTGGGGCCACTCCCCTAGCATTGGGCAGACCACATGCCACAGGGAAGGCGTGTCCTGCCTGTCCCTAGCTCTCCCCTCGGGCATCACCCATGCACACCCAGTTTAGCAGGGTGCATGGTTCAGAGTCAAAAAGGAAGACTTCTGAGATCCCCAGAACTGGATGAAGGGAGTACCATTTGTTGTCTCTGTGAAGGGTCCTAAGATAGGCAGGGATCTGTCTGCTACTGGTCTTTGGTATTGGGGAAACTGAGGCTGAAAGACTAAGGATTTATTCAGTGAAGTCCATTTGGAGGGTTGAGAGCTCTTGTCTAAGAAGGCACCTGTCTGCAGGAGTGAGGCTCTAGGCCACTCTTGACCACAGTTCTCGGGGGAGGGGTTGGTGCATTGCTCTGACTCCTGAGACAGTAATTCCTTCAGATCCCCCCCCCCCACACACACACCAATGGAAGAAGCCCCAAAGCAAGGATCTGGAGCAGGAGCCAACAACACACAGAGGCCCCTGGAACTCTGCTTGGAGCAGACAGGAAAGAGATTGAAGGTAGCACAGGGGCAGGCAGGGCAGCCTTGTCTTCCTCCCCGACCCATGCCTTTCCTGGAGGAAGTAGGTTCAATGGGAAGTATCACAGCTGCACCCTCCCTCAGGACCTTCAGCCAAGACCGAGGGTGTAGGGACAAGAACTTGAGAAGGCTTTGAAGGGGCCACCAGAGCCTGGGGGGGGGGGCATGAGAAACAGAGGCTCTCCTTCCCACGCCAAGCCAGCTGCCTCCTGGCCTCCAAACCTGCCCTGCAGACATCCCAGATCCTTAGCTGTTCCTAGTGATGTCCTCCTCCCCCAGCCTGGGTTTGAAGGCTGGGAGAATAGACTAAGACAAGAGGGTCACTGGGGCGGGGGTGGGGCCGATGGCAGGGGAATAGGCTTCTTTTCTGGGTTCTTCCTGTTCCAGGAAGTGTGAAGCAGGGGCTGTGAGTGAGGGGCTGGAGGCTGACCTTGGGCCTGGCTGCTCTCCTCTGGCATGTACCATGGGTCAGGGTGGTTCTTCTTGCTCTGTCTCCCCTTGACATCTGGACCCCTCTCTTTTTGCCCCCACACCTGCCTGCCTCTTGGCAGACTTGCCCGTGTGGTCCCCAAGCAGACCCTTGGCCAGGCATAGAGTGGAAAACAGGTGTCCTGGCCCAGCTGTTCCTACTCTTCCCCCCCACCTGTCAGCCTGCAGTTGGGGGTGGAGAGCAGAGGAGAAAGGGAGCCTTCACCTGTTCCCAGGGATGGGCCTTGCTTGTAACAGCCCCTGAGAGCTTCCCCACAGAGGAAGGAACCCTCTGGGTCATGCATAGACAGCAGTCATTGTTGACAAAGTCAGAGGGGTCTCTGCTGTGTTCTGAGGAAACAGTGAAGCCTGTTTGATGAAGGCGTGTTTTGATGAGACTACATGTTTTCCCAAGGGTGCTCAGGACCCACCGGCTAGGCACCCAGCCTAATGTCTTTTCTTAAAGCTAATCCCCATAAGAGCCACCCTGCCACCTTCTGCCTAGGGCTTAGAGACCCAGCCACCGCCCAAGGCCCCTTTAAATCCTTGGTGCTCCTTGAGGTCACAACACCAGGAGGCTTTGCCTTCCCTGATTGGATTGGCCTCTTTCTGGCCTGCCCCATCTGAGTGTGGGTGGCCCTTCCTTCACTCTGTGCATTGCCTCCCATTCCCCTATGCCAGAAGCCCAGCATTTAGGGCTCAGCTCTTGGTCTGTTCCTGGATGCTTGAACAAAAAGTGGTGCCCTAGGAGAGAGCCTTTGGGAGACTCTCCAGCCTGCTCTGTGGCCCAGGTCATGCTCAGAATTCCCCACTGTTTTCCTTTCAATGGGAAGTCTCTTCACCCCTCTAGCTAGCAGCTACTTGTTGCAATAGTGGCATTATTTATGCTCATCCCAACGCCCGCCCGTCAAGACGATCTGTCCTCAAGGCCCAGCTGCAACTTTCACTTCTGTCTCCTGAGACCCCAGGGGGAAGTAGGGTAGGGAGGTGGAAGGTGACACACTTAACGGTCCCAACTGCCCCCACCTCTCCTCAGCCAAGGTCCCTCATACAGTATTCTTGTCTGGATGACTGAAGTAGGCTTAGATTGCCATGGCAGGATTGGCTGTGAGAGTAGTTAGATACCAGGAAGGACTTCCCAGAGTCGGCAGTCTCAGCTGGGCCTCGGTTCAGAGGGTATGGCTGATATGTAGGTGCTGTAGCTGGACAGATGAAGGTTAGCCTTCCAGGTTCTCAAGGGCCTGCTTGTCTACCCACTGCTGTGGTAGGAGCACAGCACCTTCGCAACCCCATAAGTCCCCAGCTGCCTGTCTTGGTTGGCTAGCTTCTGACAAGGTGAGCTTAACCCCCAGAGTCTGCTCTGAGTAGGACCCAGTCTTCAAAGTCCTCTCTGTGATCTAACTCATGTCCACAGTGTTGGACTCACTCTCAACAGTGGAGAGTGGACTCGAGGTAGGATAGGGACACCCTGCTGCTGCTGTCCCACCTTGAGCCCTGTGCCCTTCTGTCCCTTCCCTGGACAGGTGTGACAGGGTGCTGCTGGCTCTGTCCCTGTGCTGTTTGTACATGGAGGGGTGCATTCTGACAGAGAAGACAGAGCCAGCTCGGAGGTCCTGAGTGCCACGGGTGCTGGATGTGGGTGGCCTCCGCTCTGGAGTGGGAAGTTGAATTTGGAGGAATAGGGTGGAGACACTATGCAAATCGCCATGCAAATGAGCAGCAGTGAGTCATGGCTACTTGGCCTGTCAGGCAGAGCTAAAGCAAAGCACAAGCTTGGGTTTCAAAAATGGGCCCGACCAAGACCAAGATCCTTGGAGGCCCCAAATTCTGGGTCCCATAGGTGTACCACAAGTTGGCAGGATCCTGAGAGCTGCAACTGGTACCAGGGCCTCCTGTGCTCTACCTGGCACTGGCCCCAACATAGTGGCCCAGAGCCAGCTCTCCTTCATCTGCTAGGGGTGACAGTCCAGAAAGCACATCCTGGGGCTGAAAGGGACCTAGACTGGCACTTCTCTTTGGAACTGCATGGCTGACTTTCTTCCTGATGGGCACCTCCACGAAGCCCAGGAGCAGAGTAGCGGGGTGGAAGGGCCCTTGGGGAAACCTCACCATTCTACCCCTCTGTAATGCGACCCACCGACTGGGGTGAAGCTGGAGGGCCAATGACTGGTTTGGGCACACAGCAGGATCTCGGTACAGGCTAGAGAAGCCCAGCCCAGACCCTGCAGACTCTTCCTTCACTGCCTAACCTCACTCACCCCTTTGCTACCAGGATGGGTCTCCAGCCGTCTGTAATGGTTCCTAAGGCTCAGCCGGTGGCTCCAGGAACTTTCCTGTGGGTGGGAGGAGGCCTAGGGAGCCTCAAGGCCTCAGCTGCTACAGGAAGGACAGGGAGTGGGACACAGTTGACAATCCCTCATGGAGAAAACAGGATGACACTTTCCCAAGAGGTTTGCTAGACAGGAGAGGTGGGAAGCCAAGGGTGGAGTATGGGAGAATTGCCCAATGGACACTAGGGAAGGGCTTCCAGCCCCGCTGGGTGCACCTCAAGTCAGCTTCTGTGTCTACAGGTCACAGTGCCTGGGACCACCCCTCCCTAGCCCTGCTTCCCTGCACTGCCCCCTAGCCCGCCCTCAGGTCCCCTGTTGGTGAGTTATAATTAGCTCACTGCCCAGGCTAAAAATAGGCCCTGCCCAACCCCAAGCGCTGGCTGGGGGAGGGGATGGTGGGACATGGTGGGAACCAGGGTTTTAGGTAGTCAGCCTGACAGAACTTAGAAGGCTTGGGACTTGTGCTTTCATATGCTGTTGGGAACTCTGGAGAAGAGAGCTAGCTTGGGGCAGGGAGGAGAGGAGAGGGCCTGAAGGGTGCCCCCAGGGCAGGCTGCCGGGGCACCCCTCGGCTGCCCAGCCCAGCTGCTCTCCCATCCTCACTGGCCCCTTTCTGTCTCCTTCCTGTGTCTGTGCATCTGTCCCCACCTTGCCCACGCCTCCTCCCACTAGCAAGCAGGCTGCCCGACTGTGGGGGTGACAGGTGGATTGGATTGTCGCCCCCTCCCCCCGCGCAGGCTGCTTATTTCATGCCCTGCAGCCCTGCGGGGAGAGGGCGGGGGAGGGTGACAGCTGTCTTCAGTGCAGCCTGAGGCCCCCCCGCGGCCTAGAAGGGAGGGGAGTGCCTAATGAGAGCAGATACCCTCCTTGTCTCCCACTCCCTTCAGGAAGAGCCCAGGGCTTGGCCTTTTTGGCCTCTGCTCCATTGGAGCCTGCTGGTATAGGGCTCCAGAGTCAGATGCATGCAGCTTTTTAGAGCCTCAGGCAACCAGGACACAGTACTCAGAGGAGAAGGCTATGAGGGAGCACAAAATAGGGGTGCATTGCTAAAGAGCTGAGAGGAACTCTGGAGACTGCTGGAGAAAGGATGTTCCTGCCTGGCCCTTCAGTAATGGCTACAGGAACCAGCCCTGACCCCACTCCCATCTCCACCCAGGCCCTTCACACAGGAACTGAGATGCCTCATTCTGAAACCCTACAGTGGTTTGACTATTGCTCAGGTACCCAGAGGTGTGACGAGGCGTTAGGGAGACGAGGACCTATTCTCCCATGACCCTTCAAACCAGTGCCCCTTTGCTTTTCACCTGCCCCTCTTTTGCGTGTGAACAGTGCACGTTGCCATGGGATCCTAGATCCCAGGCTTTCCTGCTGTCGGCTTCCCTACAGATACCACCAGCCAGTGCCGCCTTCTTTCTGCTGCTGCTGTCACAGCCTGCTGAGGGCCACCGCTGTGACACAGCTGTGGTCTGAGGTCAGGATGGGAAGGCCTGGGGCCTGGCACCTTAGCATGTCTGCCAAGAGCTGCAGACTAGGCTTAGAAGAGCCCAGTGGTGGTGGCGGCAGCATGCACCTTTAATCCCAGCACTTGGGAGGCAGAGGCAGGCAGATCTCTGAGTTCAAGGCCAGTCTAGTCTACAGGGTGAGTTCCAGGACAGCCAGTGCTACACAGACCCTTTCTCAACCCCCACCCCTGGCCCCTGCAAAAAAAGAAAAAGAAGAAAAAAGCAGCCCAAAGGCCAAGGCATGAGAGAAGAGGGGACTGGGCACTGTCCAGGCCATGCAGGAGCAGAGCCTGCATCTGGAGAGCAGAAGCCCAGGTCTCTGGCTACTGGCAGTTAGTTAGATTGCTGAACAGAGGACTAATTAAGCAGGCCCAGGTGTTCGTTAAAATCTCCTGATGGAGTAGGAAAGTTGGGTCAGTCTGAGGTCCTTTGTGACCATCTCTGCCCAGACACCACTTTTCCAGAACCAAGACCAAGTTCATATTCTTGCCCCAGGGCTTCCAAAGAATTTGAAGCAGTGTGGAGCGGGCAGCAGAGGGGACAGAGCCTGCTTTGTAAAAGAACTTGTGGTTAGCTAGGAGGAAGGACTGCCCAAGGCAGGGTCTGTCCTCTGGCAGAGGAAGAACAGCAGTGAGCAAGACCTGGGAGGCATGGGCTTATTATAAATGGCTGAGCTAGTGTAGAGGGAGTCAGGGTTGCTGGGGCCTGACCTCTTAAACAGACAGATTCCCTCTGCTAAAGGATACTCACTGGGTCTCTCTGGCTCCCCTGCCTTCTCAGCCATGATCTCTCTCATATCCTAGCTCCCCCAGCATGCGGCAGGGATGTGGGGGGGCAGTGTAGGAGATCAGCCAGGGAGCTGGTTGCCAGGCGACAGTTGCCTAAGCAACCCCATCCTCTCCATCTCCATGTGCTCAGGGCTGCTCCTTAGAAGACTTAGAGTCTCACCCTCTGCACCAGTCGAGCTGAGTGTAGAGAGGGATGAGGGTGAGGGTGTCAGGGTTGGTTGGAGGGTTGGTGGTGTCCAAGCGGATAGGCTTTGAGGGCAGCTGGTAGAAGGCTTCAACTCTGCAGAGGACAGTGAGAACAGCAGGACGGACAGAGATTAGACTGCAGGACGGACTTCTCACAGGCTCATATTTTCTTTGCATAGGTATTTCCTGGGCTCTTTCCTACAGGCAATAGCATAGTAAAAAGACAAATGTCGTTCCTGTCTTCATGAAGCTCCAACGTTGGGGGAACCAGGCACAGAAGAGAAGCATAGTTATTTAGAGATTGTCATGCTAGAAGGATTGTTAGACTAGCTGTTTGGAAAACTGAAAACACAGACAGTTCACGCCACCCTGCCTGAGGAGACAGCACTGGCCACAAGCAGGAGAGAGGTCCTGTCAAGAGTCTGTCCATGGACTGCATGTTGTGGGCAGGAGATGGGAAAGGGGACAAGAAGGAAGGCATGGCCAGTGGGCTCAGGAGTCCCTGCACTGTGCTTCTGGATTGGAGTTCCCGAGGCTGGGCCAGAGAAACCCTAAAAAGGTCAGCTGTCATAGCCCTTGCCCCAGTGTGCCTTCCCACCTGCCCAGACCAATGGGGAGGCAGTTTGTGGATGGCCCGAAGAGTCGGGGTAAACCTAGAAGTTCCGGCTGGAGCCTCTGCAGGGAGTTGGTGTCACAGGCCAGGAGAAGTGACTGCTGCTTATTTGGGTCACACAGGGCTATCTTGGCTGCTGGTGGTCTGGGATATAGAGGGTGGGCAGTAGAAGGCCAGGGACTGTGGAGCTCCTCAAATATCAGAGTAAGGGAACAGGGCGCTGGTTCCCTCTTTTGGTGACCTTACATACATGCAGACAAAACACTTCTTTTCAGGGGAAGAAAAGGAGCTAGGATATTCTCTGTAGATACTTAAGCAGAGTGGAAGCTAGACAATGAATCCCGAGGGTCAGTCATGTGATCTGTGATGGTCCTGAGCAGGTAGAAACCGTTGCTCCCCCCATCCCATCATAGTCAGGTGCCTGTCAACTTCTTCACCTACTCTGTACCCTTCAGGCCTTGTGGAATAGGCTAGGAAGGCACAGGTTCCGCCTGGCACCCAGCTGTTGCTGAGGAACCCCGTACTTCCCTGCTGGAGTGTGTCTGTCCACCATATTTGTGTAGTGCCTATGAGACCAGATGACATTAGATCCCCTACAACTGAAGTTAAACACCTGTAGGCTGGGCAGTGGTGGCGCACACCTTTAATCCCAGCACTCGGGAGACAGATGCAGGCAGATCTCTCTGAATTCGAGGCCAGCCTGGACTACAAAGGAAGTTCCAGGACAGACACAGCTGTTACACAGAAAAACCCTGCTCCCCCACACATATCCCCTCAAACCCCACAAAATAAATAAAAAAATAAATATTTGTAACTCTCCAAATGGGTGTTGGGAACTGAACCCAGGTCCTTTCCAAGACCAGCAAGGGCTCTTAAATGCTAAGCCATCTCTTAGTTCCCCAGAGCACATTCTTTGCATATCTCCTGCCCCACCCCCATGTATTTATTTTTATGTTTGTTTCCCCCCCCCCCCCCCCCCCCCCCCCCCCGAGCAGGGATCTTGCTCTGTAGACCAGGCTGGTCTCAACTCAATGAGATCCACCTGCCTCTGCCTCCCAGTGCTGGGGTCAAAGGTGTGGGCCGCCGCCGCCACCACCACCAATGCCGCCACCACCACCACCACCAGTCTCCTTCATTTGTTGTCTTGTCAGCCAGGCTGCTAGAGCAGAGCTAAACATTGCTACAGAATCTATGGCAGTGCTGATTCTCTGGCCCTTTACAGGCCTGGATTAGAGTGAATTTAGTGATGGAGCACTTACCTAGGGAGTGTGAAACCCTCAGGTTCCATACTTGACACCACAGTCATCAGAGGAAAAAGCCAGACTGTGGTGCAGGCCTTCCTTCGCTATAGCTTCTCGGGAGGTTGAGGCAGGAGGATCACAAATTTATGTTTGTGTTTTGTTTTTGTTTTATCGACACAAGGTTTCTCTGTGTAGCTTTGCGCCTTTCCTGGAACTCACTTGGTAGCCCAGGCTGGCCTCGAACTCACAGAGATCTGCCTGCCTCTGCCTCTCAAGTGCTGGGATTAGAGGCGTGCGCCGCCGCCGCCGCCGCCGCCGCCGCCGCCACCACCACCACCACCACCACCACCACCCAAACTCCACCACCACCACCACCACCACCACCCAAACTCCACCACCACCACCACCACCACCACCCGGCTGAGGATCACAAATTTAAAGGCCAGCCTGGGGAACTCAGCAAGACCTTAGCTCAAGAAATAAAAGTGGGAGTTGAGGATGCAGCTAGGCAGAGCACTTTCCCAGCGAAGGCAAGACCACTGGGTTCAGTCCCCAGTGTGAGGTGAGGAGTTAGGGAAAATAGATCTCCTGCCCTCCGACCTAGAGTAGCTTGTCTGTGTCTAAGCAGCAGGACACCCTTCCTTCAAACAAAAACTGTACTTGGACTGAGCGAATGAAGCAGACCTGATGTACACAAGCTCTGACTGGGGTTGGCATTCTAAAACTCCAGCCTCCACTGCCCCCAGGTTCTGTTAGTTCATGTAAGGGCCCTGCTGCCACCCTGGACTGGGGCACCAGACACCCTCATTAGCATCAGACATCCTCTCTCTCTCTGCCTGCTGCTTTCAGTCTGGGTAGGCATTAGCTCAACATGTTCTCACTATGGCTCCAGCATCAGAGCCTCCACTGGTCCAGGTGGTGATGGGTAGGAGGTGGGGGGGGGGTACAACACGTAGTACAGACAAGCTCTACAGAGAGTAGGGTATGGGTGCTCTCCAAGAAGCAGACCCTCAGAAGCCAAGAGCCCTGTACCTTCTGTGTGTGACCTTAAGCCCAAGGAGAGCAGTGACTTGGGGAATCAGCCTAGACCAAGTACTGGTCCCAGTGGGAGCCCAACTTACACTTGGTATTGGGGGGCGGGGGCGCGCATTTCCTCTAGAGCCAATATTGCCACAATTTGGGGATGGGGCAGAAATGCCACTAGTCTTTCACAGCTGTAGTGAGCCTGGCCCACATCTCAAGTAACAAAGCTGGGGGTCTAACAGTCCTCTTATGACCCTCCCTTCCCAGGAGGCTGTGCATAGGTGTTCTGCAGACCATGAACTGAACGCTAGTCCCAGACATTCATGAGCACAGTGTGAGGCTCCTGACCAACACCCAGCAGCCCCTTCCTCTCTGGCACTAAGGACCCCCGGAGAAGATGGGGAGGAAAAAGATTCAGATCCAGCGAATCACTGATGAGCGGAACCGCCAGGTGAGGAGGTCCCAGAGCCCCATGTGGTAGGAGAGCAAGGGCAGGGAGCCAGCTTCTGTCACCCGTGACCAGTTCTAGAAGAGGGATTCTTGGAAGCCCAGGGACTCACTGGAGGTTGTAAAAGGGAGTGGGTCTGAGTTGGGAGAGGAGCACCTTTGTGTACCTCTTTAACTCTGCTGGTCTGAGATGGGCCAGGGCCTAACCCCATTGCCACACCCACAGCTCCCTCATCCCAGCAGGAATCTTCCTCTCCTCACCTGGGAGCTGTCCTTCTCAGCCCATTGCACAGAGATGTGGCCTCCTGGCCATCTAAATCCTTCCCCGTCTGAGGCTGGCTCTGGTGTGTCTTGGCTGTGGTCTGGCCAAGGGGTGCCATTTTGTTCCTTTCTAGACCAGGGATTTCCATAGACAGTGGCTGAGTTACCCTAGAGTGGAACTCTAGGGTAGGGGCTATGTCCAGCTATCTATAGGCAGAGGGACTCTGGTCAGACCTGGCCACCCCCCACTCTCCTGCAGGTGACATTCACCAAGCGGAAGTTTGGGCTGATGAAGAAGGCTTACGAACTGAGTGTGCTGTGCGACTGTGAGATCGCCCTCATCATCTTCAACCACTCCAACAAGCTGTTCCAGTACGCCAGCACCGACATGGACAAGGTGCTGCTCAAGTACACGGAGTACAACGAGCCGCACGAGAGCCGCACCAATGCTGACATCATTGAGGTGCGCCTGTGCCCACCTCTGCCTGTGTGTAAACCCGTCTCTTCTCCTGAACCCAGGCCCCAAGGAAGGAGGGGCGTGGCAGCGAAGGCATGAGACATGTGTTCTGCCAGGTCTGAGGAGCATCCTCCTGTCCTCTGCTCTCTCTTTAGCACCTCCTTCCTTCATCCTCTGGGATATTCCTTTTGTGTCTCCCTCCTTGTTCCCGTAACTCCTTTCTGTCCTGTTCCTTTATGAGTCTGTGGCTCTTGCCTTCTGTTTCAGAGTCAAAATGTGAAATGTGGAAGGATGTGAGCTTTGGGATTCGTCTCTGGTCTTTACTGGCCACATGGCCTTAGGCAGGTGGTTTGGCTTCTCTGGGCCATGGTCTCCTCCACTGAGTGAGCAGTGCTGGCTTACAAGGTTGTTCTGTGAACACACAAGACAGCCAGCTCATGCTTCTCACTCTAGGGTGCCAACTTGGGACACAGAGGTTAAGAGCACTGGCTGCTCTTCCAGAGGACCCCAGTTGGATTCCCAGCACCCACATGGCAGCTCACAGCTGTCTGTAACTCCTGTTCCAGGGGACACGACATCCACCTTCTTCTGACCCCACAGGCACCAGGCACTATTGTTGTACACATACATGCAGGCAAAACACACATACACATGAAATAAACTAAAAAATAAATAAAAATAAGCCAGGTGTGGTGCACGCCTTTAATCCCAGCACTTGGGAGACAGAGGCAGGCGGATCTCTGTGAGTTCGAGGCCAGACAGGACTACACAGTGAAACCCTGTCTTGAAAAGATAAATAAATAAAAGTGAACATGAAGCAAGGCCTGTTGATGGCTTTCCAGGTAAAAGCACTTACTGCTGAACCTGATGAACCTGAGTTTGATTCCCAGGAGCCCCGTGGTGGAGGGAAGGGAGCCAGCACCTGCAGCTCATCCTGACATGCACTCATGTGCTGGGGCATGTGAGCTCACACACGTACATAAATAAATGTGACTTAAAAAAAAATATGAAGCAAGTATCTTTAAAGTTTTGAGCAACCCCAGGTACTTGGGTCTGTCGCAGGTATACTTTAAGGTCATGTGCAAGGCTTTGGCCTCTGGGTGGAGTCTGGGGTGGTACAGAGCAAAAAAGCTCAGTAAGTGCAGGTCCTTTGTGCTTTCCTGTATCATCCTCCTCTCCTGTCTCCATCCAGGCCTCTCGCCTAAGTAGAACCTAGGGGTTTGGATGGGCAGAGCCCCCACCCCCAAGCACATCCTTAGGGAGCAGGCTGGGCTGGGCTTCTCCCTGGATGGAGCTGTGGAGCATACCTGCCCCATGCCAGTGCACTAGGTCAGGTCCCACTCCACTCAGGGCCCCCAAGGGCACATTGTGTATGTCTGCGGGGAAGGATGGCTCCGAGGGAGGGGCTGGAGCTTCGTGGGAGAGAAGGTTGGAGGAGGCAGGAGGACCGTGCCGGCTGGCTGACTGAGTGGTGCGGTTGCAGACCCTGAGGAAGAAGGGTTTCAACGGCTGTGACAGCCCGGAGCCGGACGGGGAGGACTCCCTGGAGCAGAGCCCCCTGCTGGAGGACAAGTACCGGCGGGCCAGTGAGGAGCTGGACGGGCTCTTCAGGCGCTATGGGGTGAGCCTTCCTCACCTTTTCTCTGCTCCCCTTCGGCCCCTCCCCCAGGCGCTGCACAAGAAGCACAGGGAGTGTGAGAGCCCTGAGGTGGACGAGGCGTTTGCCCTGACCCCCCAGACGGAGGAGAAGTATAAAAAGATAGACGAGGAATTTGATAAGATGATGCAGAGTTATAGACTGGCCGTGAGTAGTCGCATGGAGGAGAGCCTCCTGTGCTGCATGGTGTGGCTTTACCCAGCCTTGCCCGGCCCTCGGCTGCCTCTGGTGGGTGTCCTAGGCTGAGCCATCTTTGAGCTGGCACTGACCACTGAGGAACTCCGGACCTTGGTCTCGACAACCCTCTTGTAAAGTCCTTCTTGCATAAGCTAAAGAGACAGGCAGTGTCCCTTCACCAGCAAAACGTGTGCAAATGCCGTGAGTCTTCAGAGGGCAAGCAAGAGTACGTTCTTTGTCCTGTTATTTTGGGGAGAGGCCCCCCTTGGGCTGCTTGGCGCCCATGCCTAAGGCACTCAGCTTTGTTTAAAGGAAGCCAGAGAGGGCCTCAAGCTGCTCCTGGAGCAGGCCAGGTGGTGGGTGGCCGCTTAGTGAAGCCATGGTCTCAGCAGCGTGTGAGTTTGGGTCTGTACCCAGGGCACTAACTTGCTCCCGGTGTGTCCTGCCTGGCTGAGGACTAACCCACCTCCACTGGGGGTATGCAGTCCTGTCTGCAGTGGACAGAGCCTTGCTCTCCTGCCTTGGACCAGTGCTGTACTATATTGTAAGGTGCTCTCACCTTTCTGATGGGAGGAAGGCAGGGCTGCAAAAGGGCTAAGGCAGGGAGCCTGAGCTGCTGGCCCTTGGAGATATAGTCCAGGAAGCAGAGAACCCTTGTGCCTACCCTCTTGGGCAAAGTGGGTCTGGGTGAGAGGTTCACCTGGTGTGACGCTGCCCTCCGTCTTTCTGTCTAGTCATCTGTTCCGGCCCCCAACTTTGCCATGCCTGTCACAGTGCCCGTGTCCAATCAGAGCTCCATGCAGTTCAGCAATCCTAGTGGCTCTCTGGTCACTCCTTCCCTGGTGACGTCGTCCCTTACAGACCCACGGCTCCTGTCCCCCCAGCAGCCAGCACTACAGAGAAACAGTGTTTCTCCGGGCCTGCCTCAGCGACCTGCTAGTGCAGGTAAGTGGGCTGGAGGGTGAGTTGCTGAGGTGGACGTGAGGTGTGGAAGGGCCTCTGAGCTTCCATTTTCAACGGTGGGCCTTCCCTTCACAGCATTCCTGCATGTGTGTGGCTCTTGAGGGGAAAAGCCTAGGACTCCTCAGGGCCCCTTCTTCTTGTGCAGTCCCAAGACAAAGCTCATGGTAGCTCTGCTTTTCTCCCAGGAGCCATGCTGGGTGGAGACCTCAACAGTGCTAATGGAGCCTGCCCCAGTCCCGTTGGTGAGTGTAGCTGCCTTCCACAGGGTGGCTCAGAGTGGCCAGGGACCTAGAGGAAAGGGGAGGAAAATGACAGGGCCTGAGCAGGATGCAGCAGAAGATTTTTAGGCCCCTGGATTATTTTGGTGTCTACAGCAGTGACTAGTCAGCAGAGGTGTGGGTCTGAAGAATGGCAGGCAAACCAAGAATGGATCCACAATGCCACTGGAGTGGAAGGTCCAGCATCCCCCTCCCCCGATTTTTTTTTTTTTTTGAGACAGGTCTCTCTGTGGAGTCCTGGCTGGCCTGGAACTTGCTATGTAGACCCAGATGGCCTCAAATTCATAGAATCCACCTGCCTCTGCCTCCGAGTGCTGGAATTAAAGGCATGTGCCACCATGTCTGGCCATGGTCCTGCATTTTCAAATTAAATGGGGCGTCTTGTCGGGATCAGGACTTGCCTAGACAAATGGTAGGCACACATGTACCACCCGTGCACACAGGCCTCTGTGCTCCCATGGAGTCCTCGTACAGATATGTACCAGAGTCAGGTACATATCAGGGCAATCCTACCAGAGTCAGAGCTGCTGCTGCTCCTGTGCCCAGCCACTTCGAGCCACTCTTAATCTGTGCTGGTGTCAGGCTGATGACCTTCTCATGTCACCATTGACGTCACCCTGTCATTCTTGCCATTCCCAGAGTGATCTTGGAGTTGGGGTAGAGACAGCAAACACACTTGGAGAGTAACTGTGTGCTCTCGGGGGACAGAGCAAGGTGGGATTTCACACTGTAGTCACTGCCTACATTCCTGAACCTTAGACTCCTCCAGCTCAGTCGCAGCCAGTGTGCCAGCCACCTCTTTCCTGTCTTGGTCATTATGGGTTCTGTGTAAAGGGTGGATGGGAGGGTACCTCAGCAAAAGTTGTGCATTGGAGTCATGAAATCATGTACTAGAGGTACACCCCTTCCTTTCCTTGCTCATGGGCCCATGAGTCCAGCGTTGGGCACTCAATGAGATGCCCTGGGCAAGGCATCAATCCTCTCTCAACTAGTGCCGTGTTTCCTCCTCTGCCCATCCTATGCACCTCACCTGGCTGATGTGAACATGTGTGAGATACTGTGTGTGGAAGGCCTGTACCTGGCAGAGTGCAGAACAAATAGGAAAGATAGTTGTGATGCCTTTATCCCCAGTCTAGTTACGGTAGTGACCGTATCATCAGCCCCTGGTGCCAGCAACACCATTACCAGCAGTCAGTGGTCTGTCTTCCCCAAGGCTGCAGGCTTGTCTTGTACTGACTGATCAAAAGCACAGAGTTCTAGCTCCTGGCAAGGAAACAGTCTAAATGGTTGGCTGGCCCTGGTGATCAGGGCTCTTCAATGAAGGCCAGATCGTCGTCTGCCACCTTTTCCCACTCTGGTCCTTGTATGCCCGGTGTGAAGTGAAGAGTGCTAGGCCTGGGCAAAGGCATGACTGTAGGGCTCGCTCATGTGCCCAGGGCTGGCAGTGACCCTGGTTGCTTTTTTAGTTCTACCTCTGGCCTACCTCTACACTCCCCCTGGCCCCATCACTTTGGCTTAGAAGCTGACTTTGGGCTAAGTGATTGGGGACCAAGGCTTTAGGCAGTTCAGTGCCCATGTTGAGCCCTGGCTTGCCTCTTGAGGGCCTCCAGGTGACAGAGATGCCCGTCTGGGGCAGTTGACAGGGACAGAGGCAGGCCAGCATTTCTCCTTTCCTCATCTCACTTCTCCAGGGAATGGCTACGTCAGTGCCCGCGCTTCCCCTGGCCTCCTCCCTGTGGCCAATGGCAACAGCCTAAACAAAGTCATCCCTGCCAAGTCTCCACCCCCACCCACCCACAACACCCAGCTTGGAGCCCCCAGCCGCAAGCCTGATCTGCGGGTCATCACTTCCCAGGGAGGCAAAGGGTTAATGCATCATTTGGTGAGTGGGTTTCTGGGCTATGGCAGGGGCTGGGAGGTGGGAAGAGAAGAGTGACCTCTAGCAAGAGAAATGAAGGTTAGTGGCATGTAGGACTTCTTGAGAAAGAGCGCACATAGCTTTTTGTGAACTTTGTCTTCCCTGAGGGCCTTCTGTGAGGTTGGAATGCAGTAGTACCGGCCAGAGGGTAGTAGAAATGAACAGGAGATAGGAGAAAAGGTTCTGTGATGGAGAGGATGATAAAAGGAATTCACACTGCGTCATGAGAATAAGGACTAGCTCACAGTGTCTGGCTGGTGGAGACCAGGATAGAGCATTTTCTGGGTATCAGACGGCCAGAATACCTAGCTATCCTTTGGGGTCAGAAAGAACAGTCTGCTCTCAGGCAGACAGGTGGATGGGGTGGCTATGTGGGAAGGGCAGAAGCCATAGCCTGAACATCCTCTTGGTTTTATTTCTGCTCCCAGACTGAGGACCATTTAGATTTGGTAAGTGTGGCTGAGACATTAGCAGTGCCTTTGGGTTCCAGCTTTGCCCCATGTTATTCAGTCTACAGCATGCATATGTGTCCCAGTCTTCTCCCTCTGTGTTTAATGTGTGACGTTTAGTTCTTGGTTGTTTGTCAAGAGTTGTGTTTAGCTGAGTGGGATACTGAGGTGAACAGGGCAGCGGGAAGGGCTGGACATGGCATGCATGTGGATCTGCGTGTGCATGTGTCTATGTATTACTGCATTTATTCAGACAGGTGTGTGTGTGTGTGTGTGTGTGTGTGTGTGTGTGTGTGTGTGTGCGCGCGCGCGCGCGCGCGCATCTGGAAAAGAGCATGAGGCAATCCCCAGGCCTTTGAGGCCCCAGCCAAATGCCTGAATTGAGCCCTTGGATCCCACTGGCAGCCTGACTCCACATAGGTCCATGCAACATTGGAACCCAAGACACAGACCTAATCCTTACAAGAAAATCTAGGAAAGTCCGTTTTCCAGGGAAGCTGAGGCCCGAGGCAGGACTGGAGTTGTTTTTAGCAAGGACTTCCCTGCCTGCCTGTTTGCTTGCTCCTACCCTGAGTCCATCTTACAGGCACTTAGAGACGTCCACAACCCCTCCCCATGCTTACATATCCACTCTCAGCCAGGAAAGAGGAGGGTGCTCCCCCCCCCCCCCAGCTTGCTGACAGGAGGCCAGAAAGGCTGGAAAAGGCAAGCAGGCTTTGGCGGCCAACACACCGGCAGTTTCGGCCCCAGCATGGAGTTGGAATAAACAAGTGACTCAGCAGCAGATGGAGCTGACAGCCCTACACACGTGTGTGCATACATGCAGTCACATGCCACCCCAGATCCCACATCCCATTCACAGATGTCAGTATACATCTCCTGGGGCATCTGCTACTGTAACAGGTGTAGAGAAGACCCCAGTGGTCCTACCCAAGGGAGGACCACATCTCTTCTTTTCAGGAACCAGGGCAGTGTTCATACTGGAGTGTTCATACTGAGCTCCAGGCTGCCCGTGTGCCTTCCTTTCTGCATGGGTGCAGATGCAAGTGAATCTGTGTGCATGTTTTTCTCTGTGAGTCTTTGGGCCTCCAAACACACTAACTGGGTGTTTGTGTCTGTGGGCCTCCGTGTATGCTACCTTCCCTTGGAATTCAGGGACCTGGTTCAGGTGTAGTATGGTGGGCCACCTTGAGGCAGCCCACCCATTTGCCATCTCTTGACAGACAGTTTTTTCCTACAGAACAATGCCCAGCGCCTTGGGGTCTCCCAGTCTACCCACTCGCTCACCACCCCAGTGGTTTCCGTGGCAACACCAAGTTTACTCAGCCAGGGCCTCCCCTTCTCCTCCATGCCCACTGCCTACAACACAGGTGAGTGCTCGTGTAACTTGGTGTATTGTGCACTTGTACTTGGGGCAGATGAGCTGCCAGAGAAGGAGGATTAGAATGCTGATAGGCCCCATTCTGAGGAAGGTCGCAAACAAATGCAAACAGAATGCCAGGCTCGGGGCGTAGCTCAGCTGGTTAAGTGTTTACCTTGCAGGCATGAAGCCTTGGGTTCAGTTTCTAGCACTTTATAAGCCAGATGTGGTAGCACTTGCCTGTAATCTGAGCACTCAGGAAGTGGATACCAGAGGATCAGAAGTTCCACATTACCCTCAGCTGCATAGGGGTTAAAGTCCAGTTCGAGCTACATGAGACCTTGTCTCAAAAAAATAAAATGGAGCCGGGTGGTGGTGGCGCACGCCTTTAATTCCAGCACTTGGGAGGTAGAGCCAGGCGAATCTGTGAGTTCGAGGCCAGCCTGGTCTACAGAGTGAGATCCAGGACAGCCACTAAAACTACACAGAAAAACTCTGTCTTCAAAAACAAAAACAAACAAACAAACAAACAAACAAAAAATGGGCTAAAGAAAGTGCCCAAGGGGGCTGGAGAGATGGCTCAGAGGTTAAGAGCACTGACTGCTCTTCCAGAGGTCCTGAGTTCAATTCCCAGTACCCACATGGTGGCTCATAACCATCTGTAATGAGATCTGGCTCCCTTTTCTGGCCTGCAGGGATACACGCAAACAACACTGTATATATAATAAATAAATAAATCTTAAAAAAAAAAAAAAGAAAAAGAAAGAAAGAAAGTGCTCAATAGTTAGGAATACTTACTGCCCTTTCAGAAAGCCAAGGTTTGATTCCTAGCACACACATTGGGTTACTCACAACTACCTGTAGCTCTAGCTCCAGGGAATCCAAGATCTTCCTCTGGCCTCTGAAGGTACCTGCACACATGTGGCATACACACACACACACACACACACACACACACACACACACACACATCTTTTTTTAAGTTTATAAACAGAGAAACAACAAAATTCTTGGGTAAATTTGAACTTCAGATAAAACAAGTACTTTCTTAGTCTTACATATATCCCAAAGACATTCTTTGTGCTAAAGTATTTTTTATTCATTCATTATTTGTTTGTTTGTTTGTTTACTTTGGCTTTTGTTTGTTTGGTTGGTTGGTTGGTTTGGTTTTTCGAGACAGGGTTTCTCTGTGTAGTTTTGTGCTTTTCCTGGGAATTGAACCTGGGTCCTGTGGAATAGCAGCCAGTGTGTGCCACTACCGCAAGTCACAACCTTGCTTTTTAAATTTATTTTTTGTTTTGTTTGTTTGTTTGTTTCGAGACAGGGTTTCTCAGTGTGGCCTCGAACTCACAGAGATCCACCTGCCTCTGCCTCCCGAGTGCTGGGATTAAAGGCGTGCGCCACCACTGCCCCGCTATTTTGGTTTTTTGAGGCAGGGTTTCTCCATGTAGTTTTGGTGCCTGTCCTGGATCTCGCTCTGTAGACCAGGCTGGCCTCGAACTCACAGAGATCTGCCTGCTTCTGCCGCCCGGCTATTTATTTATTTGCTTGCTTGTTTGTTTGCTTTGTGCTAAAGTATATCCCAAAGACATACCCTAAGTTTTTTTTTTTTTAATGCATTGTTTATCTGAAATTTACTTTTAACTGAGTATCTTTTATTTTTAGTATAGGTCCTTATGGAAGAATAACTTCTGTCCAGTGTGAGGCAGGCAGGACGGAGAGGTGGCCTGAGCAGTGATTCAGGCCACCAGGCTGATAGACTTGAGGCTTTGAGCCTGGGGAGGAGGACATGGTTAGTGCAGCAAAGCTTCCTGGAGGGAAGAAAGTGAGGGAGGAGGCTGGGAGTGCAGAGTGGGTTTGCTAGTTTCCTGAGGGCCTGGCTCAGTGCAGCAGTGAGTGGGAGGCAGGATAAGGCTGCTGAGGGCTGGGTGGGTCTAAAAGTGACCAGGTACCCGGGGCATGGGAAAGGCCTCTGGGGAGAAGAACTCTGCTTGGACACAGTCAGGCTGACGTGGGTCTCAGGCTTGTTCTGGTGTGTTAGCCACTCGTACCGTCCCCAGATGGTGTGTGATGTGCCCGGCCATCCTGGCCTGTGGTTCACACTGCTGTGTCTGTCGGGAAGGACCTGCTGATAGGGAAGTGCTTCGTCCCCTCGTGTCGGAGCTTTCGTGTGGCAGTAGGCTCTTCCCAACGAGGAGGCCTTCGTCATCCCTTTCCCCTCGACCACTGGCCCTTATAGTTGAGTGTCCTGTGCTCAGACTCTTGTGGTGGTGAGAGTAAACTGGACCAGAAGACCCCAAACTCTTCCACCCCCCTAAGCTCTCATAGAGCTGAAGCGTGTTAAGATACAGATTCCGCTACAGATGTCCACAAAGCCCACCTTTACTCCCCTTCCCAGCATTGGGAGAAATCCTGAGTGGCAGGCAGCAGGATTTTTCATGCTTCTGCCGGGGGCAGGCTATTGATGAGTCTGGGCAGATTTTCCTGCCCAAATGTCTCTGCTCTCTGTTCCTTGGATGCTTCACATGCATACCCACTCCCACGTTATTGTATCCTGAGGCTGGGAAAGGGCTGCTTCAGAAATGGCGCCCTGTGGGCCTCTCTCCTGTCAGGGAATATTGGTAGATGAGAGGCCCATGAGGCTCTTCTGGCCTGCCCTCCCCTCCACCAAGGCTAAGGAGAAGTCTTCTTCCTGAGTCTAATGGGGGAGTGGGCTAAACACAGGTCAGGTCTCCTTGGAAGCTTTGTTTGGGAATCCGTGGTGGCTCTCTGTGCTCTTCCCACTCTTGTGAAACAGGAAGTTTATGTCAGTAAACCTGAAACAGGCTCGCTCTCACCAAAGCTGGCCATGGACTCCTGTGTATCACTGGGGTGTGCAACAGCTTTGGCCTCTGAGAAAGCAAGGCTCCAGCTCCTATTGCCACAGGAGTAGCTAAACAGACTGCTGCCGCTCCAGCAGCAGCAATCGTTTGTAGATGCCCCATATGGTGTAAGCCAAACTCCAGCAGGTGTCATAGCCTGCGTAAGAGATGGGCCTGTCCCTTGTGGAGACAAGCTTTAGAAGTCTGTCTGTGGTGACTACAAGAGTACTTGAGGAGGCAGCCAGGAGGCCTGGGGGTGACCTCTTGGTCCTTATGAAATAAGCTTCCGGGCTGAATGGCTCAGAGGTTAAGAGCACTGACTGCTCTTCCAGAGGTCCTGAGATCAATTCCCAGCAACCACATGGTAGCTCACAACCATCTGTAATGAGATCTGGTGCCCTCTTCTGGCCTGCAGGGACACATGCAGGCAGAACACTGTATACATAATAAATAAATAAATATTTAAAAAAAAAAAAAAAAAAAAGGGCCGGGCGGTGGTGGCACACGCCTTTAATCCCAGCACTCGGGAGGCAGAGCAAGACGAATCTCTGTGAGTTCGAGGCCAGCCTGGGCTACCAAGTGAGTTCCAGGAGAGGCGCAAAGCTACACAGAGAAACCCTGTCTCGAAAAACCAAAAAAAAAAAAAAAAAAAAAAAAGGAAATAAGCTTCGCAGTAGATAGGGCTAGTGTGGTGGGATGGGGCAGGACTAAGCTGGATAGTTCTGATCTCTCCCTGAGGTTCTGGGCCTGGCTTCCTTGTTTATAAGAATAAGCGTTAGGTGTACTGGGTCCACTGTTTGCTCTTATACTGCTCTTTTTTGTTTTTGATTTTGTTTGGTTGGATGGTTTGGTTTTGGGTTCTTTTGAGGCAGGGTTTCTCTGTATAGACCAGGCTGGCCTCAAACTCACAGAGATCCTCCTGCCTCTGCTCCCGAGTGCTGGCATTAAAGCATGCACCACCCCTGGCTCTCTTACATTGCCTTTTAAAAACCAGTAATCGCCGGGCGGTGGTGGCGCACGCCTTTAATCCCGGCACTTGGGAGACAGAGCCAGGCGGATCTTTGTGAGTTTGAGGCCAGCCTGGTCTACAGAGCGAGATCCAGGAAAGGCGCAAAGCTACACAGAGAAACTCTGTCTTGGAAAAAACAAACCAAAACAAAACAAAAAAACAGTAATCAAGTGTCTGGAGAAGTTAAGAGTACTGGCTGCTCCTCAGAGGACTCGGCTTCAACTCCCACATGCCAGCTTACAACTGTCTCTAACTCTAGTTCCAGGGGATACGACATCCTCACACATATATACATACAGTCAAAACACCAAATGCACTTAAAATAAAAATAAATTATTTTTTTAAATAATAGGAAAAAAAAACTTAAAACAAAAATGTCAAAAAACTAGTAACTAGCATTGACCAGGCTAGAGTGAGGTTAAAAGGTACTAGAAAAAGCTGGGCATAGTAGCGCACGCCTTTAATCCTAGTACTCAGGAGGCAGAGGCAGGCAGATACTGTGAGTTAGAAGCCAACCTGGCCTACATATTGAGTTCCAGGTCAGCCATGGCTACATAGTGAGACCCTGTCTGAAAAAAAATGTGGAGAGGTCTGGGGTGCAGAGCAGATCAGTGGTTAGTGCTTGCCTGTGTAAGACCTGTACTGTGGAAAAACAATAAATAGAAGTAGTGAAGTGCCCAGGGCTCTCACAAATGCTGCCGCTAGCCGTTCCTGTCAGCAGGCAGCTCCTCAAAGCTGAGGCTGCACCTGTCTCCTGTGCGCAGTGGTGTTGGGTGAATCGTGGAGTGTTCACGGGAACCCAGGGCCATTGCTGCCCTGCTATAGACAGTATTTGACCAGGATCTCACAGTGAGTGGCGGGTGCCAAGAATCTCCCCTCAGCTCCAGCTGGGAATGTTGCAGAGGTCAAACCATCTTCCTGCACAGACGGGCCTGTGGAACATAGGTTGGGGTGACTGGACAGTCCATCTCTTCCTAGCATGTCCTCCCACTGTGCACACATCCCTGTGGCTCTATGGAAGGCATTTCTAAATACCTCAGATAGGATGCACATGAGGCACTAGAGCTGTGTGAAAGGTGAGGTGCTTAACTGGTCACTTGACAGAGCAGATGTCACAGTGTCTTCCTTAACATCAGTGCTCGTGCAGAGCTAGACAACGCAATGTCCCCAGCGTCGGCCCGGAAGCCCCTTTTTGTAGACCCGCTTCTGTCTGTGTGAGCAGCAGCTTGAGCCCTGCTGGGAGAGTCTAGACATGTGGGACCAGGGCCGAAGGGGGAATACCTGTGGCCAGGGTACCCCCAGAACTCCCGGCTGCCTCTCCGCCGCTGATGCTGGACAGGCAAAGAGACCGCAGTTAGACGGGTACCGGGCCTTCTCCATTGCCCTGCCTCATTTCTTTAGTAACTATCCTTGTAAAAGCAATACTTGATTGCTTCTTTAAACAGAGAGTATTTAAAACCCACCTGTCCTCTCACCCTGTTAAAGAAAGCAGTGCCTTGAGTGTCTTCACTCTTTCCCGTCGGTGGTTAGACACCGTCTCTCCTCCCCCAGAGGCTGGTGAAGTGCTCCCCATCAGGTGAAGTGCTCCCCATCAGGTGAAGTGCTCCCCATCAGGTCCCCTGCTCTCTCTTACTGCAGATTACCAGCTGCCCAGTGCAGAGCTCTCCTCCTTACCAGCCTTCAGCTCACCTGCGGGGCTGGCACTAGGCAATGTCACCGCCTGGCAACAGCCCCAGCAGCCCCAGCAACCACAGCAACCACAGCCGCCACAGTCACAACCACAGCCACAGCCGCCACAGCCACAGCAGCCACCTCAGCAACAGCCCCACTTGGTCCCCGTGTCTCTCAGCAACCTCATGTGAGTCTTTGGGGCGCTTTCCACAGGGATGGTGGGGGACGAGGGGCAGGTCTCCTTGGAGTTGTTCAGGAAGTGGCAGTCATGAGCCCTTGTTCCCAGGCAGCAGGGCTGAGGGTGTGGGCTTTGAAGATGGTGTGGACAGAGTGGAGCTAACGCTCGTTTCTCTTCTTCCCTTTGACACTGTCTCCCTCTTCTCCCGACTCCTGCTCTCGTTCTCTTTGTTTTCACCTTTGGTGACTTCTGCCCACTCTTCTGTTACTGCCTCTTGTGTCTCTGACCCCTGAACTCCAGCCCAGGCAGCCCCTTGCCCCATGTGGGTGCTGCCCTCACCGTCACCACGCACCCCCACATCAGCATCAAGTCAGAACCAGTGTCCCCAAGCCGCGAGCGCAGCCCTGCACCTCCTCCACCAGCTGTGTTTCCAGCTGCCCGCCCTGAGCCTGGCGAAGGTCTCAGCAGCCCAGCTGGAGGACCCTATGAGACCGGGGACCGGGATGATGGACGGGGGGACTTTGGGCCCACACTGGGCCTGCTGCGCCCAGCCCCAGAGCCTGAGGCTGACGGCTCAGCTGTGAAGAGGATGCGGCTGGATACTTGGGTACTGTAATGTTGCCCTTCTGTCTGCCGGTGTCCACGTCTCCCGGGGACTGCCCCTCATGCACTCAGCCTGCTTTCTGTCCCACCTGAGAGGCCTTGTGGCCGGCATTCCTTTGGGTCAGTACTCGCAGCCCTGGACCCTCCCTGCAGCATCGTCCCTGCTCAGTGCTCCAGCTGGCCTTGCCCTAGAGTTGAATCCCCTGGGAGAGGGTTGGGGTGCACCCTGTAGGCCACACTTCCCCTCACATCACCTTCTCCGTCTCCTCTCTTCACAGACATTAAAGTGACGGTCCCCACTCCCTCCTCTCAGCCTCCCTGATGAAGAGTTGACAATCTCACCGCCCACCCCTCCCTGCCCTGGGCTCCTCCCGCTCGACCCCCACTTCCTTTTCTCTGCTCCATGTCCTGTTGATGGTTACATTTGTGTATAATTATATTATTATTATTATTATTATTATTATTATTATTATATTTTTAAATTCGAATTCTCGCTTTAGAGAGAGGGTTGCTCTTGCCCCTTTCTTGGCCCTACCATTTTCACTGGTGGGGAACTCTCTTTATTGCGGGAAAGGGGGGGACACTTTGCACGTTGTACACATATGCTGCAGGAAGGGGGGGGCGGTAGGCCTTGGAGAAGGACAGGGGCCGAGCCCTGCATGTGGAGCCCTCCCATCCCATTCCCAGATAGACGTAAAGAACCAAAAACTACCCAACAACAAAAACCCGGACAGTAGGACTGAGACCCCGGAGCTGGCTCGATGGTGGGTTTGCGTCTCAGGGACAGGAAGAGGCAGAAACTCTGCTTCTGGGCTGTTCACGGCAAATAACCCATCTTGGTCCCTCCAGCTTCCTGCAGACACGCCACACTCTCTGATTCTGTGTGCTGCACCCCAAGATCTGGGTGCTAGGAAGGCTGCCTGGGAATCTGAGGCCAGGGCGGGGGCTTGAGGTGGGAACCTCTCTGGAAGTGACTTGAGAGAGAAAGCTGTAGAAAGAGGGCGGATGAGGGCAGGACTGGTGTGGTGACTCGGGACCCTACCCCTGGCTTTCCCTTTAAGATGTACAGTGCAATAGCTCCCCATCCCTCAGCCTACCCCCGCCCTAGAAAGCTGGCCGTGTACTGGAAGAGTTGGGGAGAGGGACCTTCAGAAGTGGCCCCAGGGTGGGCCAGAGTCAGCCTTTGGTTCCCTGGGGCACTGAGGGCCGGAGGCTGCCAGTCAGGGGCAGGCATGGGGAGGGCACCTCTGCTTTGTGTACCCATACCCGGAAAAGTGCACATTGGGCACACAGCATGGTCTGTGGAGCTAGAGGTCCCGAGAGATGAGGCCCCTGAGGCCCCTCCCCAGTCAGCTCCTGCCCCTGACCACCTCCCAGCTCTTCGCCCGGCCTGCCTGCTCCTTGTCTGGCTACCTCCTGTCCCTCCACCTCCAGGCCACGCCCCAAACCTGCCCTCTTGCTACTGTAATTGTAAATAGCGACCTTCCAAAATGTTAGTGGTTAACAGTCCAGGAAACTGTTGTGTCGTTTGTTGTTGTTGTTGTATTGATATGAAAATGAGATTCTATTTTTGTCAAAGTATATTGTAATAATAATGACTCAAATGGCCCGTACTGTACAGATGGGATTCTTCTGCTCTTCTTCTTGCCTTCCTCTCCAGACCTGTGCTTTGTCGCCTCCTCGGGGGCCTCAGGCAAGCACCGGGGCAGTGCAAGCATCGGGTCCTTGGGCCTCTTGCTGAATCTGAGATCAAACTGGAGGGAATAGAACACCCCCAGCCCTGCTCTCTGCCACCACCCCTCCCCTCGGCCTCCTCCCCCAGGAAGGGGGCGGGAGACAGCACACACTCCCTTGGAGCTTCCTCCCAGTTGGAGGGTAGAGGAAGACAAGGCTCCGTGCTGTAGGAAGATGTCTTTGCCCACCTGTGACCCAGCCTTTCGAAGTATTTTGACGCTTGATGCAGGGAAGGAGCCAGCAGCAGAGGGTGTGAGCATGCTCATGCGGGCGGATCTGGGTGCACCCTGTGTTTATGTGTTTGTGTGCAGCTGTGTGGGTGTACCTTTGAGTGCCTCTGAGTCCAGTGGGTGTGTTCTCAAATCTGGTGTGACTCAGGCTCCAAGGCCTCTGTGTCTGTGTGGCTGGGAGTGTTCACACAGGGACAGGGGGCTTCCGACCGTGGCTCTCACCCCTCCTTCCCTGGGCTGCTCTCAGCCCTCAAACATTTGTACTAAAGTTAGAGGGAGTCGCTAGTTGGCCATCCTGCTTCTCCCCACAGCCTACCTCCACCAGGGCCTCACTCTAGGAGCTCTGCCTCCATATGGCTGTCCACTAGTCCCACCCAGACCAGTTCCGGCCCTGGAGTTCTGACTTGTTTGTGGAGCAGACTCAAGTTCCTCTTCCTCCTGGGAGCTTTGCTTTCCATATTTACCCGGAGTTTTACCCCAGTAGCTGACCAGGCAAGGGTGTCACATACATGCCTTGTCTTCCCACCCCTCCTCACAGTTCCTAGAGGGAGTTTGAAGACTTGCTTAAGGCCTTGAAAGAAGCCAGGGTGTAGTCCTGTGCACATACACTCCCTTTGAAAGCAGCTGGCACATTGTAGGCCCTCAGTAAATGGTGAGTGGGTGAATGATAGGTGCTCAATAAATATGGAATCACTGGCCTCTTCTCAGGCCCACCTTTCTAGGCTGAGCTTGGCCACCATGACACACAGCTGGGGTGAGGCCCCCAAAGTTCACAGTGTGCCACTCAGCAGTTTGCCATCTGCTTCCTGAAAGCAAACCTGGCTTCTGATTGCTGTGCGTGTGTGTGTGTGTGTGTGTGTGTGTGTGTGTGTGTGTGTGTGTGTGCGCGCGCGCTCCTCTCTGTCCCTGACAGTTGGGACAGTCTGTGAATGAGTATGTGGCGTTTCTGCAGTTCAGTATCTCCGGGTTTCTCCTGGGGCTGTGTAGGGGCTTCTGGCTGGCCAAGTAATGGATCCCTGGGAACCCAGACCTCAAATGAGGACTTATCTTCTTCCTCTCACAAGCCAAATTTGCCTCCTTTCCACTCCCTCTGCAAAACTGGGTATTTGCCAAAGTAGCCTCTGGCGTCATCCAGTGCCCTTCCCACCCAGGTTTCCCTCGGCTTTCAGGGACAGTGGGACCGAGGGCCGTGCCCACATGCCTCAGTGGAACACATTCCCTCAGCCCTTGGCAGTGCACTCAGCCACCCTCCCCACCTTGGACAGGAAAGAAGAAAGATGCACCTTCTCTTGCTGATTATTTATTTGTTTGGAGAGACAGAAATGATGTAAAAGTATCTCAAAATCTCTCTATCTCTCTCTATATATTTTTAACCGACTCTGGAACCCCCTGTGGGGGAATGTAGGCCCTCCTGGAGGCTGGGCGCCCCTTCTTCTACCCCCTTCTGCCTCCTGCTTTAGCAGAGGGATGGGACTTAATGGGGCAGGCAGGAGGGCCAAGATTCCCAAGGAGGATCTGAATTCTCTACCCCATTCAAGTCCCGGAGAGAGGGAAGTAGGGAGGGGTGGGCCAGCCAAGAGGTGGCCCATCCCCAAACTTGACAATCACCCACACTCCTGGCCCCTGGGTCTTGGGGCAGGGTGAGTCCAAGTGTGTGGCTGTTGAATTGTTTTCATTATTTCCGTGCTGTACGGTGATGCTTTCTAGTATTCTGCACATTAAGAAGAGACAAAGTCCTCGAGATTCTTACGAGCTTGGTTTGAAAAGTCTTTCCTATATTTGTTGTAAAGAGGTTTACTATTAAAAGAAAAAGGAACACGTTTCTGATACCTCAGCTTGGGTTTGGATTTCTTTGGTGCGGCGAGTAGGGGAGGAAGACCTGGTGTCCCTAGCAGGGTGAGTGACTATCGGAGGGACAGGCTGTGAGGGAGCGATGGCAGGCTTCTTGGGCACTCTTAAGGTAGAGGCAGCCCCAGGACTGTGGAGAGGCGGTCCAGGTAGAAGCCTTGAAAGGGATCCTGCAAACAGGAAAAAGGAATGTTCCTAGGGTAAGGGCCAGCCTTCCCACTGGAAGTCTTTCTTAGCTGACTTCCCTTGGCACGGTTAGCCAGGTGGAGCACACCTTCAGAGTCCTCCGGTGCCCCTCGGCACAGCACCGTGCCCCCTCCTCCTCACAGCACAGCCGGGCTGTCAGCAGATTCGGCAGCTGTGGAAGCCTGAGAAACTGCTCTGCACCTGGTCCTTGTCATGTGCTGAAGCAGCAGCAGAGTGAGTGAGGGCCTTTGCTCGGTGGCTAGACTGCCCTACAGTGTTAAGATGGCCCGGTCTCCTGACAGGGTTGCTGTGAGAGGACAGGAGTCAAGTCAGGCAAGGCACAGAATGTCCTCGAGCCTCAGATTTCCATATTGCAAAATACTCACCATCTGTGGTGGCCCTGGCTTTCTCACAAGGTCACTGGACTTCACCTCACGTCTTCCTCAGCAGCGGCAAAGAGATGCTGTCCTGACTAAGGAAGGGTTAATAAGATATTGCCCTCTAGGCTCGGGCTGTAGCTCAGTTGATTGAATGCTTGCCTAATTCAGTCTCCAGTACCACATAAAAGCATAGTAGCACACACTAGTAATTCTAAGTATAGGCAGGAGAATCAGAAGTTCAAGGTCATCCTCAGCTCCATAGGATTATGAGACCCTGTCTAACAGAAAAAGATATCACTGTCCTCCAGAGACTGTCAGCAGCTCCACAGTGGCCCCCACTATGCCTGCATCCATGCCTTTGTTACCACACTGAATAGTGACCAATAGAAGAAGACGGCAATTCGTGGTATGTCCTTTAGAATGGGAAGTGTGGCTTCTGCTGCTCCTGTTACCTGCCCTTATGTTAAGTTGTACACCAGCCCTGTGAAAAGCCCACATGCCAAGGACTCATGGCCTCCTACGAGCTGCCATTCGAATGAGGTCATCTCCTCCAGCAGTATAGCTGCCTAACTTTTCCAGAAGTTGCTCCAGGAAAGGACCTACGGGTAAGATGTACTGCCCAGCTCAGCCATGCCCATGGGAAGGACTTCTTCTCAGAGGTGACCTCACAAGGCAAAAGCTTCGCAAAGTCTTTCTGCTCAGTGCATCTCCCATCTGCCTCAGACTGGCCTGCTCTTCCTTCCTAGAAGGTATCGGGATAAGCCTTCCTGTTGTTCACAGAGACTTCCTGTTCCCTCTCCTGGTGTTTTCTCAGTCCCTGTGTAGTTCAGTGGGATCTTGGGGCTGGTTCTGGCCAATGGACTAATGAGCTGTAATGTGTGTCCCTTCTGAAACACAGATGATCCCTGCCTCTCCAAGTGCTGTTTCCCTGTCTTGAGCGTTGTGGAAGAGCATGTCAGTGTGAAGTGCCCTGGATCAAAGCAGCCTGGGTTGGGGGTCTGACGCCCTCTTCTGGCCTCTACAAACACTGCATGCCAGTGGTGCACAGACATGAGTGCAGGGAAAACACCTATACACATACATATGTAAAAGAGCCTGGATTGCTAAGCCACCTCAGGGTGGTGATAGCACCAGGGGGAGCTTTATGTGAATAGAAATGAAACCTGCCTGTCACTGTCCTGTCCTGACCAGTGCAGTGACTTTCTCCCTCAGTCATGGAGCCCTGACTGTTTGAAGCATGGTAGTGTGACACCCGGAGCTCTCTGGACTCGGCACAGTCCAGAGTGTGCTGTACTCCTGACACTTGCTGCCTGTTCTTATGCAACAGTGCTAACAGCTGGCGCTCTGCTTTCGCTTCCGCCTGCCCTTCTCCAAAGTAGCCTCCCGTCTTCGGCCCTGTTGATGATCTGACTGACCCCTTGATGGTCCTCCACAGCTCACCACATAAAGTACAAAGGGCCAACACAAGCCCCCTTCCAGGCTTAGTCCATGCTGTTCCTTGGAGTCTAGGTCTACACAAGAACAGAACTGAGTCAGTTGGTTCCTATTTCTCCTAGGAACAGGAGACAAGAGCCAGCAGAAACTGGGCTTTTGAGACGAGAGACCAGGCACACCCAATCCAAACTAGTGGACCGGGAGGTGTTTTAGAGGAGTTAATAGAACTGAACTTTTGCAGACACGTAGGAATTTCCTGGGCATATGGGGCCTTAAGGAAATCAAACGCCAGCGAAAGCCAGAAAGGAAAAGCACTTGGAGCTGAGGGGAGGCAGAGGCCGTGGGGAAGGCCTGCCTCAGCAAGGCGAGCTTCAGTCTACACAGTGTAAGTCATCAAAAGGGCTTAAGTAAAGGAATGAGTCAGGTCAGCCAGCAACTGGAGGGGCATAGACAGGAGGATGGGGAGTTCAAGGACAGCCTGGGTTACACAGTAAGACCCTGTCTCAAAAGGAACAAAACTAAAGCAGGGCAGAGGAGTAGAGGCAGGAGGATCAGGAGTTCAAGGCCATCCTGGACTATAGAGTGAACTGGAAGGCAGTCTGGTCTACAAGACACTCTCAAAATACTAAGATAAAAGAAGAAAGCTTTTGCTAGCAAAAAACTTCTGACAGTAGTGCATTGGAAGGATTACCAGACCAGAGACGAGGCCAGTCTAGTCAGGAGCCTGTCACAGGGCTTCCCCCCACCTCCTTTAAGGCTGTTTGAGACAGGGTCTCTCTGCATAACCCTGGCTGTCCTGGAACTCACTATGTAGACCAGGCTGGCCTCAAATTTACAGAGATCTGTCTGCCTCTACTGGAACTAAATACACTCACCATGACAACTCACATGGCTTCTTAAACTTTCTCACAAACTCTCTTCAGCTGAATTCATGACCTGCATGCCCAGAACATGAAATATGCAAATCAAACATTTACTGGAATCACAAATCTGTAGTTGTGTATGTGTGTGTGCTGGGTACATGTGAACCAGGGTTCAATGGTGAGTGTTTAAGTCGCTCTCCACAGAACCTGGAGTTTGCCATTTCAGTCATACTGGCTGGCCAGCAAGTCCAAGCGTTCCCCTGTCTCTGCCTCCCCAGTGTGGGATTACAGGCACTCACAACTGCACCAAGCTTTGGTACAGGGCACCTGGATGCATTCGTGTGCCATCTCCACAGCCCAAGAAACTTCTTTTAAATAAAATTCCTTTTTTAATTTTATGTATATTTTATGTATGAGTGTTCTGCATGTATGCCACACCAGAAGAGGGCGCCAGATCTCATTTTAGATGGTTGTGAGCCACCATGTGGTTGCTGGGAATTGAATTCAGGACTTCTGAAGAGCAGTCAGTGCTCTTGACCCCTGAGTCATCTTTCCAGCCCTAAAATTCTTTAATAAAGATTGAGGCATCCAGTCCAGCCAAGGCTACATAATGAGATAATGTCTCAAAAAAAAAAAAAAATTCCTATCAATGAGATGGATTTATTTTTATATATTTCTTAGCTGGATATTTGATAGTTTACAATGTAGGCCCTCCAGTATTTTTCAGAATTAATGTTTAGATTTCATAATTGTCAATGCTGAGTATACTGCTTCACATAAATATGTAGTACAAAATGGCAGATGTAGCCTGGTCAGTTTTGTCAACTTGACACAACCTAGAATCACCTGGAAGAGGCCGTCCCAACTGAAGAACTGCCTTGGAGGATGCAGAGAGGCACAGGGGTGCAGACACTGGCTGCTGTCCCAGAGAAATGGGTGGGTTCGATTCCCAGCACCCTCGTGGCCGCTAACAACTGTAACTCCAGTCCCAAGGGATCCAGCGCCCTCTTCTGGCCTCTGTGGGGACAGTACACATGGTGCACATATGTACATTCAGGCAAACATACACATAAAAATAAAATCTCAAAAAAAATGTTTTTGAAGAATTGAAAAAATTACGCCGGGCAGCGGTGGCGCACACCTTTAATCCCAGCACTCGGGAGGCAGAGCCAGGTGGATCTCTGTGAGTTCGAGGCCAGCCTGGTCTACAGAGCAAGATCCAGGACGGGAACCAAAACTACATGGAGAAACCCTGTCTCTAAAAAATAAAAGAAGAATTGCTTTTATCAGCTTGGCCTGTGGTCATGTCTGTGGGACAGCTGTCCTGATACTAATTAATGTAGGAAGGAAGGGCCGCGGTCCACTGAGGACAGTACAGGCAGGTGCCCCTGGGCTTTATAAGTAGCTGAGTGAGCATAAGCCAGGAGAGGAGCCGGTCGGCAGCATTCCTCCCTGGTTTCTGCCTCAGTTCCTGCTCTGTCTTTCCTGTGATGGACTGTGACACAGGATGTAAACCAAACAAAACTTTCCTTCCTAAGTTGCTTTTCGTCATGGTATCTCACAGCATCTGATCAAACTGGAAGAGGCCTATTTCAGAAACTGATGGCCAGTCTGTCCTAATCAGTACTAGTAGTTTCTTGTTGCTGTGACAAAATACCCAGCAAAGACCTTGAGGAAGGCAGGGTTTGGGCTCGCAGTCTCCCGAGCTTGAGGCAGCTCCTCACCTTGCATGTGCAGTGAGAAAGCCGAGATGAACACTAGTGTTCAGGTCACTTTCTCCTTTTATCATCCTGGGTCCTACTTCAAAATCAGGCCTTTAGGGACAGTGATGTGGCTCAGAGATCTTACCCAGTATACAGGAAGCCCTGGGCTCAAACCTCAGCACCAAAATACGTCAAGGGTGGTGCCACACACCTGAAATCCCAGTAAGAGACGGAGGCATCAGAAGTTCAGGTTCATCCTCTGCTATATAGTAAGTTCAGGATAACAAGGAATACATGAGACTCCGTCCAAGAAGTAAAGAAGATGAAACGGTGGGGTAGTGGTGGTGCACGACTTTAATCCCAGCCCTCGGGAGGCAGAGCCAGGTGGAGCTCTGTGAGTTCAAGGCCAGCCTGGTCTACAGAGTGAGTTCCAGGACAAGCACCAAAGCTATGCAGAGAAACCGAAGAAGAAGAACAGGAGGAGAAGGAGAAGAAAACTAAATTCAGGTAGCAAACACTAATAATCTATCACCCACTTCTGGCCCTCCTCAGACCACACATACACGTACACACATTTTTTTTTAAAAAGACTTATTTATTTATTATGTATACAGTATTCTGCCTACATTCCAGAAGAGGGCACCAGATCGAATTATCTGGGAATTGAACTCGGGACCTCTGGAAGAGCAGCCAGTACTCTTAACCTCTGAGCCATCTCTCCAGCCCCCACATTTTTTTTTTTTTTAAGGAAATTAAAAATACTCCAAGGAGTAACTTTTTGCCACTTCTCTCCTTTTTAAGCTGAAAGGCAGGCTCTTTAAGTACTGCCATATAAAATGGGACTAAGGTCTGGGTTTCTTAGCTTAGGTCAGAGGTTTAGGAGGCAGGCAGCAATTGGTGATGGCTGATGGTTCATGTCGCGGGAGCCTGTCCAGTCATGTTCTGACTCACCCTTAAGTCCTATGGGCTAACTTTTCCAGCCTTGTGATGGTGTGGAAACTTATTTAAGGAACAGCCGATGTGGAAGGGACCCAGGGCCATCCCACCTCAAGCTCTAAAAGCGGCTCCTAGTGCAGCCAGTAACCCGGCTTGAATGTTTGCAGCCTGCAATCACCGTGTCTCTGCATGGACAAAGAGCAAGTCCACTCTCCTGCCCTGGTTCACAGTGTTGGGTCTCAAAAGGAAGAGCGAGCCCCGCGGCGTACACAGCCTCCGGTGTCCTTTCCGCACAGATTA